>NC_058414.1:11137948-11187278 GCF_002201575.2 Neomonachus schauinslandi
CCCTCCCCAATGTCTATCACCCAGCCACCCCATCCCACCCACCCCCCACCACTCCAGCAACCCTCAGTGTGTTTCCTGAGATTAAGAATTCCTCATATCAGTGAGGTCATATGATACATGTCTTTCTCTGATTGACTTATTTCGCTCAGCATAACACCCTCCAGTTTCATCCACGTCATTGGAAATGGCAAGATCTCATTCTTTTTGATGGCTGCATAATATTCCATTGTATATATATATATATATATATATATATATATACCAGCTCTTTCTTGCAGTGGTCTGGAAATGAGCCAAGATGTCCATTCATCTGGTAATGGACATCTTGGCTCTTTCCACAGTTTGGCTATTGTGGGCATTGCTGCTATAAAAATAGGGGTGTATGTACTCCTTTAGATCACTACATTTTTATCTTTGGGGTAAATACCCAGTAGTGCAATTGCTGGATCATGTGGTAGCTCTATTTTCAACTTTTTGAGGAACCTCCATACTGTTTTCCAGAGTGGCTGCACCAGCTTGCATTCCCACCAACAGTGTGGGAGGGTTCCCCTTTTCCGCATCCCTGCCAACATCTGCCATTTCCTGACTTGTTAATTTTAGCCAATCTGACTGGTGTGAGGTGGTATCTCATTGAGGTTTTGATTTGGATTTCCCTGATGCCAAGCGATGTTGAGCACTTTTTCATGTGTCTGTGGGCCATTTGGATGTCTTCTTTGGAAAAATGTCTGTTCATGTCTTCTGCCCATTTCTTGATTGGATTCTTTGTTCTTTGGGTGTTGAGTTTGATAAGTTCTTTATAGATTTTGGATACTAGCCCTTTATCTGATATGTCATTTGCAAATATCTTCTCCCATTCTGTCGGTTGTCTTTTGGTTCTGTTGACTGTTTCTTTTGCTGTGCAAAAGCTTTTTATCTTGATGAAGTCCCAATAGTTCGTTCTTGCCCTTGCTTCCCTTGCCTTTGACGATGTTTCTAGGAAGAAGTTGCTGCGGCTGAGGTCGAAGAGGTTGCTGCCTGTGTTCTCCTTTAGGATTTTGATGGACTCCTGTCTCACATTGAGGTCTTTCAACCATTTGGAGTCTATTTTTGTGTGTGATGTAAGGAAGTGGTCCAGTTTCATTCTTCTGCATGTGGCTGTCCAATTTCCAAACACCATTTGTTGAAGAGACTGTCTTTTTGCCATTGGATATTCTTTCCTGCTTTGTCAAAGATTAGTTGACATAGAGTTGAGGGTCCATTTCTGGGGTCTCTATTCTGTTCCATTGATCTATGTATCTGCTTTTGTGCCAGTACCATGCTGTCTTGATGATGACAGCTTGGTAATAGAGCTGGAAGTCCGGAATTGTGATGCCGCCAGCTTTGCTTTTCTTTTTCAACATGCCTCTGGCTATTTGGGGTCTTTTCTGGTTCCATACAAATTTTAGGATCATTTGTTCCATTTCTTTGAAAAAAGTGGATGGTATTTTGATGGGGATTGCATTGAATGTGTAGATTGCTCTAGGTAGCATTGACATCTTCACAGTATTTGTTCCTCCAATCCATGAGCATGGAACGTTTTTCCATTTCTTTGTGTCTTCCTCAATTTCTTTCATGAGTATTTTATACTTTTCTGAGTACAGATCCTTTGCCTCTTTGGTTAGATTTATTCCTAGCTATCTTATGGTTTTGGGTGCAATTATAAATGGGATTGACTCCTTAATTTCTCTTTCTTCTGTCTTGTTGTTGGTGTATAGGAATGCCACTGATTTCTGTGCATTGATTGTATATCCTGCCACTTGACTGAATTCCTGTATGAGTTCTAGCAGTTTTGGGGTGGAGTTTTTTGGGTTTTCCACAGAAAGTATCATATCATCTGCAAAGAGTGAGAGTTTGACTTCTTCTTTGCCAATTTGGATGCCTTTGATTTCTTTTTGTTGTCTGATTGCTGTGGCTAGGACTTCCAATACTATGTTGAATAGCAGTGGTGATAGTGGACATCCCTGCCACGTTCCTGACCTTACTGGGAAAGCTCTCAGTTTTTCCCCATTGAGAATGATACTCGCTGTGGGTTTTTCATAGATGACTTTTATGATATTGAGGTACGTACCCTCTATGCCTATACTCTAAAGAGTTTTGATCAAGAAAGGATGCTGTACTTTGTCAAATGCTTTTTCTGCATCTATTGAGAGGATCATATGATTCTTGTTCTTTCTTTTCTTAATGTATTGTATCACATTGATTGATTTGCAGATGTTAAACCAACCTTGCAGCCCAGGGATAAATCCCACTTGGTCATGGTGAATAATCCTTTAATGTACTGTTGGATCCTATTGGCTAGTATTTTGGTGAGAATTTTTGCATCCATGTTCATCAGGGATATTGGTCTGTAATTCTCCTTTTTGATGGGGTCTTTGTCTGGTTTGGGGATCAAGGTAATGCTGGCCTCATAAAACGAGTTTGGAAGTTTTCCTTCCATTTCTATTTTTTGGAACAGTTTCAGAAGAATAGGTATTAATTCTTCTTGAAATGTTTGGTAGAATTCCCCTGGGAAGCCATCTGGCCCTGGGCTCTTGTTTGTTGGCAGATTTTTGATGACTGCTTCCATTTCCTTAGTGGTTATAGGTCTGTTCAGGTTTTCTATTTCTTCCTGGTTCAGTTTTGGTAGTTGATACATCTCAAGGAATGCATCCATTTCTTCCACGTTATCGAATTTGCTGGCATAGAGTTGCTCATAATATGTTCTTATAATTGTATTTCTTTGGTGCTGGTTGTGATCTCTCCTCTTTCATTCATGATTTTGTTGATTTGGGTCATTTCTCTTTTCTTTTTGATAAGTCTGGCCAGGGGTTTATCAATCTTGTTAAATCTTTCAAAGAACCAGCTCCTAGTTTCGTTGATCTGTTCTACTGTTCTTTTAGTTTCTATTTCATTGATTTCTGCTCTGATCTTTATTATTTCTCTTCTCCCACTGGGTTTAGGCTTTATTTGCTGTTCTTTCTCCAGCTCCTTTAGGTGTAGGGTTAGGTTGTGTACTTGAGACCTTTCTTGTTTCTGGAGAAAGGCTTGTATTGCTATATACTTTCCTCTTAGGACTGCCTTTGCTGCATCCCAAAGATTTTGAATAGTTGTGTTTTCATTTTCATTGGTTTTCATGAATTTTTTTAATTCTTCTTTAATTTCCTGGTTGACCCATTCATTCTTTAGTAGGATGCTCTTTTAGCCTCCATGTATTTGAGTTCTTTCTGACTTTCCTCTTGTGATTGAGTTCTAGTTTCAAAGCATTGTGGTCTGAAAATATGCAGGGAATAATCCTAATCTTTTGGTACTGGTTGAGACCTGATTTGTACCTAGGATGTGATCGATTCTGGAGGATGTTCCATAGGCACTAGAGAAGAATGTGTATTCCGTTGCTTTGGGATGGAATGTTCTGTATATGTCTGTGAAGTCCATTTGGTCCAGTGTGTCATTTAAAGTCTTTATTTCCTTGTTGATCTTTTGCTTAGACGATCTGTCCATTTCAGTGAGGGGGGTGTTAAAGTTCCCCACTATTATTGTATTGCTGTCAATATGTTTCTTTGCTTTTGTTATTAATTATCTTATATAATTGGCTGCTCCCATGTTAGGGGCATAGATATTTACAATTGTTAGGTCTTCTTGTTGGATAGACCCTTTAAGTAGGCCATAGTGTCCTTCCTCATCTCTTATTACAGTCTTTGGTTTAAAATCTAATTTGTCTGATATAAGGATTGCCACCCCAGCTTTCTTTTGGTGTCCATTAGCATGGTAAATGGTTTTCCACCCCTTCGCTTTCAATTTGTGGGTGTCTTTGGTTCTAAAATGGGTCTCTTGCAGACAGCATATCGATGGGTCTTATTTTTTAATCCAATCTGATAGCCTGTGTCTTTTGATTGGGGCATTTAGCCCATTTACATTCAGGGTAACTATTGAAAGATATTAATTTAGTACCATTGTATTGCCTGTAAGGTGACTGTTACTGTATATTGTCGGTGTTCCTTTCTGGTCTATGTTGCTTTTAGGCTCTCACTTTGCTTAGAGGACCCCTTTCAATATTTCTTGTAAGGCTGGTTTTGTGTTTGCAAATTCCTTTAGTTTTTGTTTGTCCTGGAAGCTTTTTCTCTCTCCTTCTATTTTCAGTGACAGCCTAGCTGGATAGAGTATTCTTGGCTGCATATTTTTCTCATTTAGTGCTCTGAATATATCCTGCCAGTCCTTTCTGTCCTGCCAGGTCCCTGTGGATAGGTCTGTTGCCAATCTAATGTTTCTACCATTGTAGGTTACATATCTCTTCTCCCGAGCTGCTTTCAGGATTTTCTCTTTGTCCCTGAGACTCATAAGTTTTACTATTAGAGAGTGAAAATGGCAGCCTCCCACTCTCCCCGCTCCTCAATGCGCCCCCAGAGAAAAGCCATCAGTTACTCCCGTCTCCCTGGTCTCCGGCCGCACTCCGTGCTCACCTGGCCTGTGACCGAGCATTTCTGTGTCTGGCATGCGACCCCATGTGGAGTCTCCAAACCCCACAGATCCCTTCGGTGCGCTCCCGTGCGGCTCCTCCCGGGGGAGGAAGGGGCGTCTCCCCGGATCTGCCGCTTGTTGGGTCCCTGCTGGAGGAGCAGGGGCCCGACTGTGCCGCGGATCACGGTTTATGGCCACCCCGAGCTGAGAGCCCGCGCCTGGGCTCCGCCTCTGCAGCCGGCTTCCCTGCTCCGATACCTGGGAGCTCTGCCACACTCAGGCACCCCCGGTCTTTCTGTGACCCCGAGGGTCCTGAGACCACACTGTCCCACGAGGGTTCCACCCCCCCCCCTTAGCCAGTTGAGCGACGTCCCTCAGCGGAGCCGACTTCTCAAAGTTCCGATTTTGTGCTCCGTGGTTCTATCACTTGCCAGAAGCGGCCGACGGAGGCCCCTCCCCCGCCATCCATCCTCCCGAATATCGCCTCGGATTCACTTCTCCGCACGTCCTACCTTCCAGAAAGTGGTCACTTTTCTGATGAGAGAGTTGTTGCTCTTCTTTTCTTCGATCTCCTGTTGAGTTTGTAGGTGTTCAGAATGGTTTGATCCCTATCCAGCTGAATTCCTGAGACCAGACGAAATCCAGGTCTCCAACTCCTCCACCATCTTGCTCCACCTCCCAGTCCCTGACCTTTGGCAACGACTAATCTGTTCTCTTTTTTTTTTTCTGCTTCAAGAATGTTATATAATTGGAATCATACAGTATGTTCCTTTGGGGGATTGCCTTTTTCATTAATCATAATTCTCTAGAGAGTTGCCGCTTTCATCAATAGTTTGTTCCTTTTTATTGTTGACTAGTATTCCATGGGATATATGTACCACAGTGAAACCATTCATCTTTTGAAGGACATCTGGCTGTTTCCATTTTGGGGCTACTACAAATCAAAATCCTATTAACATTCATGTTTTGTGTGAACATAACTTTTCATTCTTCTGGGACAAATCCCAGGAAAGCAATGGCTAAGTCATAAGTAATTGCATGTTTAGTTTTATAAGAAACTGCCAAGTCGTGTTCCAGAGCGGCTGTACCATTTTACTCAAGAAATTTTAAAAAGAAAGATATGAATTTATATCTTCTGGGCTCTTCCTTATCTCAGAAGATCTCTCTGTTGCCTTTACACACATGATAAATTAGCTGGGAAAATATACTTGTTTCACAATAACTTTTCCTTAAAGTTCTGTAGAATTTGTTCCAACATCTTCTAATAATCTATGTTTCAGAGAAATCTGTGTCTAGCTCAATTTTTGTTTCTTTGCAAGCAACCAGTTTGTCCTGTTTATTTACATTATATGATGCTTTTTCTTTGCTTTAAAAAAAACCACAAGGTATATTTTAAAAAATGGTCTTTTTTCCAATGGTATTTCTTGTCATATTGTATTTTCTTGATCTATTTTTAGACCTTTGTTTTAGCAGAAAGACCTTCTCAACTGTTTTTGGATCACTGAGTGTGCTGTTCTGAGGTCTCCTTCTTTTTGTCTACACCGTCATTTCTTCTATTCGTTCTTTCTTTTTGCATTCTGAGAGAGCATCTCAGGTTCTTCTTGTGTGACATTGGTTCACTTCTCCACAGTGTCAATCCAGCTTTTGAGCACCTCCCACCGGTTTTAAATTCTATTCTGCAATTTGGATTCTATTTCAAACCTTCCATATCACATATAACTTCTTTTCATATTGTTCTGTTGTCTTAACTTCAGAGCATCTTCGCATTAGATCTCTCTGCACCTGCTTCAAGGGGTCATAACTTCTCACATTCAGTTTAAGTTCCTGAGAATGCTTCTTTTTCCCTGCTTCATATAATAAGTCATTTTCAGAGACCTGTTTTCCCCCTGATTTTGCAGAATGATGTTTCTTTCCCTTATGCTGCCGTATTTAAATTTTCCTTGTAATTGAAGTAAAATTCACATAACACAAAATTTACCATTTTAACTACTTTAAAGTATACAATTCAGGGGCTTTTAGTACATTCACAATGTTGCACAACCATCCCCTGTCTAGTTCCAGGAAAGGAACCCTGCACCAATGAATTTCCCATTCCCCTCCAACCCTGAGTCCCCGGACACCTCTAATCTACCTTCTGTCTCTATGGATTTGCCTCCTCTGGATATATCATATAAACAGCATCATGTGATATGTGGCTTTTTGTGGCTGGATTCTTTCACGTAGCATAATGTTTTGCAGTATTCGTTAATGTTAAATTTTTGGTTTTGATCATTATTCTCACCTACACAGATTAAAATGGCCACCATGTTTGCCAAGAGATAGCATGGCTGAGTTGCCGCTGTGATATTTGCGTGGTGGTTGGGATAAGCTCCTTCTCTCTTCCTCAGCAGGAGAGCTTGGAGATGTGCCAAGATCTTATCCCAGTCCCTGGTGTCTGCTGGCTTTCATCTAGTGTTTCTGCCGGGATCACACAGAATCATCTCCCACCTCCACTGGCTAATTGAAAAGCCTGAATTATTTTCAGAAAAGTAGTTTCTTTGACCAGTTTAAATAAATGTTTGATAATAATAGCTTTGAAAATCGGCTCCTTCTGGAAAGCTAGAGAGCAAAAAGCAATGTTTTGAAAGAACAAGAATTCTGTGTTGGAGATAGTTTATGTAGTTGGAAGGCAGAATAGCACAGTACTCAACAACTGAGGTACAGAAATCTGGCAGTCTGGTTTGAATGCTGTTCTGTCACTTACAGGAAGACCATAAACAAGGTCTGTAACTGCTCTGTACCCACCTAGGTGGAGGGAAATAGTAATACTTCTTCACTTGTCATTTGGGGATTAAATGAGCTAACACATTTAGCACATAGACTTACAGGGAAAAAATAGACTGACGACTGTTAAATTAAAAAAAAAATGGTTTATAATTATTAACCTTAGGCGTGCATTCTCAATCAAATCATAAGACAAATTATTATCCAAGTCCCATATTTTCCATCAATTCAGACAGCCCATGATTTTTTCAGATTTCTTGTACTTTTTGTGTTCAGCACACAAAAGAAGAGGGTAGTAACTCAACATTTCTGATTTCTGTCTTCTAATCACGAAGTTTGGTCCTGATCTTCCTTTCTCTACTCCCAGAAATATCCTTATCCAAATAGCATCTGCAGTTTTTTGGCAACTCGTAATAAGCACACTACATTTTCAACTATGATACTGCGATGCTCAGTGGAGGTGAATCCAACAAATGTGTCCTCAGTCAGAGGCCCTCTCTGCCTGGTCCAACTCTGCCCACTTTCCCAGAGCAGACT
This sequence comes from Neomonachus schauinslandi, assembly GCF_002201575.2. Lineage (NCBI taxonomy): Eukaryota > Metazoa > Chordata > Mammalia > Carnivora > Phocidae > Neomonachus > Neomonachus schauinslandi. The sequence goes on from NC_058414.1 coordinate 11,145,701, forward strand.
GAGCAATTATATCACCCTTTGGAGGGCTGAGAGGCTGGGTCCCTCGGGTGCAGCCAAGGGGAAGGACACCTCTTCTAAAGAATCCATTCCTAAAGTCTCTTCCAGCTCTGCCTTTCCATGAATCAAAGTGAATTGTTTTATTTCTTTTTCTTTTTAGCTAGAATTCTCCACTTCTATCATTGTAGGAAAGGACATATTGTAGACTCTTATTTATCCCTTAGTTTTGACACAGTCATATTTGGGCAAGGACCTGGGCACGTATTTCTGTAAAGGAAGGTTATTTTCCAGGAGAAAAGTTGACAATACTTGGAAACCTAAGGCCTTCTAAAAAATCTATGTCTAGGGAAGCACAGCAGGGAAGACAGATTCAGGGAGGATCCACACTGCAGAGAATTGGAGATGAAAAGGTCATGGAGGCCTTTGGTTTTCGCACATTAGGAAGGAGCCACTTACCTACCTCACTAGATAAAAGACTTCCAATGCCTTCAAGAAAAGTGACTGGGAAGGGATGTTTCTGCTTATTTGAGGTTTTCAGAGCTAAAAATAACAAAGATTTTTTAAATGTTGTATGTGGGAGACAAGTACTGTACAGTGATATTATCCTGGCCAAGGATCATATCCCATTTAGAGCCTAGTGGGCTGAACATCTTAGCTCTCATTTTACAAATGGTCAAGGCTCTGAGCTGTGTGTGCCTTAATTACTCTCTATAAAAGTATCTAATTCAGAACATAATACAGATGATTAAATAATGCAGTTACCTCTCACCCCCAAAGAATGCAACCATTCAGACCCCGTATTATAAGGGAAAGATCACTGAATAGAGAGCCCTAGAATCAGATGCAGCTTCGTTTACTCACTAAGCGTTTGCTTTTCCTATATTATGGAAACTCTCAGAGTCCTGGTTTCCTCAGTTCCTGGTACATGGACCAGCATCAATGAATATTAGTCAGTGGTGTGAAGGAAGGAAGGAAGGAAGGAAGGAAGGATGATTAGCTCTGCCTACCTACTAGCATTTTGGCAAGGACTACTTGAGAAAAAATGGGTCACCAAACTGAAGGGTATCATAAAAAATAAAGTACTATAATTATTTAAATCAATAATAATAGTAATCTAAAACTGATAAAACATGTAAGCAAAAAAGCCCTTTTTTCTGTACAACCAAAATAGTGCCTTCAAATCCAAGCACTTAAATCACAATTTTTTAAATTATGAGTTACACAAAATTCAAACACACTTAGAATAGGTTTTAAAACATGATAGTTCTTTACAAGACAGTAGTTTTTTATTCTGATCAGAAAGCAGTAAGTTAGAAGGCTGAAGAGGCTAGAAAATTGAGAGGGGAGAATTTCAAGCTGACCACAAGAAAGAAGACTGGGAAAAAAACTATTAAATCTTCTGGATTTGAGGAGGAGATTATGATTATGTAATTTAGGTGCAAGTATCCCACTCTTAGACAGCCCTATGGGTATCATTTTATTACAGCATTTTGCAACAACTGATTTTAATAACAATGATGAAGACAACTTAATTGGTATGAGGATACTCTAGTTAAAAGGCAAAGAAATGATTAGTACACATCTCTGGAACAATTTCCATTAAAAATGCTTCTTTAAAATGTTGGTCCTTTAAAGAACAATTCTCAACATGTGGTGGAGGAGTGTTACATCATTCTAGATCTCCTTCCCCGGGAGTCAGGTTTTCTCTGCTTTACAGGTTGGTAATAAGTGAACCTACTAACCCCAAACAAGACCTTTGTCTTCCCTCTTACACCCAGGACATTCCAGCTCAACAGTTCCTGAAGTGTAGTCGTTAAGGGCCCTGCCAACATGTCCCAAAGTCCCTTTGTGAGTTCTGATAGTTAGGTAACTCATAATTCCTTAGATCCTTACTACTTGGAGTTCTGTAGTTAAACTTACTAATTGAGATGTTAAAGATACTTAAACTCCATGTTCATAGACGAAAATTAGCAATTCTTTTAGTTTACTGAGGATTCCAAATCACATATTCTTCTGAATATATGTCTGTCTCTCTGACCCACAAAGGTCCTACTGTGTGTGCACATGTAGATTTCAAAACGTCCAATTTGGGGGGAAATTTCCACTTTGTTAGTAGCTCGTCAGTTTTGCTCTCTTGAGTCGGTTGCATTTCTTAATTGCTGTTGTTTTTGCTTTTTTAAATATAAATTACTCTTTAACCTCTGTTGTTATTTCATTGTGTTGTGGGTTGTTCAGTTAGTCCGACCACGTAGTGAGACACAGTTGCATCAACAATACTTCTGACATAAAATGTCCAATTACTAGGCTTTACCACATGCATGTGTTGTATTTCAAACATGACTCATTCTCTATTACTAAAACATATAGAAAAATCCTCCTACATTTTGTTTTGCACAATACCTGTGCATTTGTGCTGTTTATACTATTAAAGGTAATCATAATGAAATTACTGGGCTATTTTTTAAGTTTATAGAGCATACTTTCATAATATAAAACTGTGACAGAAGCTAATAATTTCTCTTATAAAGTAAATAACAAGCAATTCCTATATGCTTCTAGCAAGTTTGTGTAGTTTATCCCTCTCTGATTCTTCGTTATCCCAAAATTATGTTCTACTAAAATCCAATGGGAGGTAATGCAGCTGAGGTTGGGGGGGAAGAGGAGAGTCCTCTAAACTACCAAAACCATACCACTCCCCAGAATGCCTCATTCTCTGCAGATTCCAAATAACTCAAGTAGTGATACACATGGAAACCCGGCCAAAATATTGTTGCCCAAGAGCTTCATAAACAGACTGTCAACAGACATGTGTAGCTCTATTGTGCAAACAGAATCTCCTGACTCTCCTGGCTGGTAAACCAAACCAACAGAGGAGAATTTACTTCTGGATCATTTGTATCAACCCAAGGTTCTCCACTGGCCAAAGAAGGGTAGGAATTTACATTCCCCAGAATGCACAGTGGTCCCCATCGCTCAGCTCATCTTCCTCCCCACCCTTGCTGTGGAGACCCATTCTAAGTGTTCTCCTCTCCCTTCCAGAATCAGGGCAGGCCTCCTCTCCCTCAGTGGCAGTGCCCACTTTCAGCCTCGGTTCTGTCCCTCCACCTTGCCTCTCGTTATGGATATTACGAACAAACCAAAATACTTTTCTCTTTCATTCATGACCTTAACTGCAGCATCTATGCTGCTTTGAAGATTTTCCCTGGATAGTCCACTTAGGGGAGTATTCTAGTCCACTTTTCATACCTGTTTTCATGCCTGTTCTGTGGGCTGAGGTTCCAGTACATTCCCAGCAACTTCATCTCCCTGGCTACAGGGCCCAGCTGCCCCTCTGTTCCCTTTGAGAGTCAGGAAGTGAGTTAGAAACTCGGAGCAGAGAAGGGCAACCATACAGTAAAGTGATGACCACTTCGCTTTCTGGTTGGGACAGATCCTGGCTCCGAGTCACAGAGTGGCGAAGTGAGGGGTGAATGGATGTCCTCTCCTTCCTTCCTTCCATGTCACAAGTAGGGATGCTGTGTCCGAATGAGGGGAGGGATGGGTGAGCTACCAACCCTCCTTCTCAAATCCATCTCCGCTGGTCTTAGGATTTTAAAATTTCTCAGAGATTCTTCAGGGGCACCTGGGTGGCTCAGTCATTAAGTGTCTGCCTTCGGCTCAGGTCATGATCTCAGGGTCTGGGGATCGAGCCCCGCATCGGGCTCCCTGCTCAGCGGGAAGCCTGCTTCTCCCTCTCCCACTCCCCCCTGCTTGTGTTCCCTCTCTTGCTGTCTCTTTCTCTCTAATAAATAAATAAAATCTTTAAAAAAAAACGATTCTTCAGACTCAGTCCTTTTTTTTTGAGAAATATTTGTGTACTTCTGCGCCATTTGGGGATTTTTAGTGATATGCTAGAGAAGGCCAGACACTATCATTTTTTGCAAAGTATTTAAATTGAAAGCAGGAGCATTCAGTTTAAAAAGGCATTTGGGAGCGTCTTCATCCACAGTCCTATTATAATGACTAGAAAAAAAAAATTAAAGCATCTCTGAAAACCAAGGATCACAGGCAAAATTTTGAAAAATTCTTGGCAGTATTGCCAAAATTACTACCAAGCATATTTAGTTGTATTGAGAAACAGAACTGATTTCCACATGCTTTACCCTTTGAAATATAAGATCACCTTTCACAAAATAGATAGGAAGAAGCTTCAAACTTCCCCCACTATCTCCTCCTACCTGGGACATCCATGGTCAGCCAATGACGGAAAAAAGAAAGAAAAAATCCATATAGCCATCGCTGCTGAGATACTGATTTATAACATAAATATTTTTGCTTACCAAATTCATTCAGCAGCCCCCCCCCCCACAATCAGCATTCTTTTTCTACATTTGTCCACAGGTTCTGACTCATAGCGGGGGGAAAGGTGTGTTTCATGGACAGAGCGTCCTGTCTGTTTGGAAGAGGCACTGTTTCAGTTGGCTCTGGTACCAAGCGAGAGCGCCACCCAGTCCTACGACTGATTCTCTGATAATGTAAATGACAGCCATATACAAAAACCTATCCTGTTCTGTGGACTCTTCCCTTCTCTATCCTATGCCCAAGCCAGAAACAGAGGAGCATATATCTTATCGGCAGGTAGGTAGTTCCTTTTACATCAAACATGACAGGTGGAGCAGGATGGGAAAAGCCCTGGGAGTGTGTGCCCTGGACTGAGCACTTTCCATGTTTGGATTTGTGCAAGAAGCTTCTGTTCACATAAAACATCAAGGTTTTCCCACTTCTGAGAACACTGGGCAAGCAACAGGTGAATACTCAGCTTGAATCCGGAAGAATAAAAGGCCTGTTCGAAGGGAAGAGAGTACATTGGCCTCCCTCCTGCTCTCCAGCTGGGAGGAGTCTTCATGGACTCAGCTCAAGTGCACGGAACCCAGGCTCGGGGTGGGTCTGGCGTTATTAGACAGAGATTAGAGAGAAAACAGCCACACAATCACACGGCATTGGTGGTGGGGGGAGCGGGGAATACACACAGCACCACAGAAGAAAGAGTATTACCTGGACGTCTTGCAGGCATAGTTCACCTCTCAAAATTATTTCTGACAGGAGACACAAGAACATTAAAAAAAGAGCGGGGGGAGCTTCCTGGTGTTCTCAGTAAGGCAGGCATGCATAGCTCCTGGAACCAGGAGAATAGGCTCATCTGGAAAGATCAAAGACAAAGAGGAGATGCAAAGACCACAGCCTGAGAAGCAGGCGGAGGGGTAACCTAAAAGTAAAACAAGGTTAATTTTGAAAGAGTACAGCAATGCAGGGGCGCCTGGGTGGCTCAGTTGGTTAAGTGTCTGCCTTCAGCTCAGTCATGATCCCAGGGTCCTGGGGTGGAGTCCCACATCAGGTTTCCTGCTCACTGGGGAGTCTGCTTCTTCCTCTCCTTCTGCCCCTCCCCCTGCTCATGCTTTCTCTCTCTCTCAGATAAACACATTAAAAAAAATATTTTAAAAAATTGGGGGTTTTTCTGTTTTTAATTAATGCTCTTTAGGAATTTTGTTCATTCTATTTTGCTGCATAATCTTCGTAAGTGTTCACTTAATGGCTGCAAAACATTCTACCAAATAGCTATTCAGTAAAATGCTTCATGCATCTCTTATTGATTGACATTGAAGTGACTTTCAAAGTTCTAAATTATAAGTGATTGTAAAATAAACACCTATGTATATGCAATCTTTTCATTCTTTTAGATTCGTTACTTAGGTTCCCTGAGCAATTATTATTTTTATTAAATCCTAACAACAACACTTCTAAATTAGGTATTGTTATCATCTTCATTTTGCAGAAGAGGTAATTCAATTCTAGAGAAGGTAAGCGCTTTCCTGAAGTCGTGCACGAGGCAGGCTTTGGGGTGAGTTCACTCTGCCATCTCGCTTTCCAAAACTGGTTCCTTGCAGATTACCATTATTAATCGCCATGCCTAACAGTTCCCATTTTATGCCACCCTTACCAGCAATTGGATATTTATGTTACATTTCTGATGATTTAACAAGCAAGGCGGGGGTGGGGAGTTAATACCAAATTTTTGTCTTGACCTTATCAAGCTACACAAGGGCACTATTTTCTTTGCTGATTATTTAGATCACTAACAGGATTGTCTAAATGCAGAGCAATGCCTCTGCATGATGGGTAACTAAACTCATTCCTACTCATACTACAGGTTCATGTAAGTTACATCTACTCGAAACAAAAATGAAAGCCGAAACAAAAACAAAAAGCCCCAAAATACTTACATTAAAATTGTTGTAAGAATAAAATTAATGCATTGAAAGTAATCAATACTTCAGGTGGATGCAATGTTGTAGATAGAAGGTATTGGACTAAATAGCTTCTTCAAAAGTTTGCAGAAAAGAAATCCTGGGGATTCACTGAACAGGGGTTTTGGCCAGAAAGCCATGACTCAATACTGCAGATTTCCACATAGCAATAATCATAACAGCGTTTTGTGCCTCTCTATTGCCTCATATATATACAAGGTGTCCATGTTCTCAGGGCGAAAGGAGAGACAATATGTAAGCAACTATTAAAATGAATTCTAAGGGAAGAAAGAATAAAATAACCCACCTATATTGACATAACATGAAGATCACAAAATACATATTTCACCCCACAGTGCTTGTCAATTCCCAATTGTAAAATACCATAGCCATCAGGTGACTACTTTATGTTTGCCATAAGAGTGAGAGCCTTTTACATTTTGGTTTGGAGACACTTCTCAAAGTACATCCCATTCATTCTACAACTGCCTTCCTATTTCCTCACCCATGAAAATCCTCCCATGGAACCCTTCAATGGAACAGGGTAGAAGGTGGGGCCAGCATGCATGCACATGAGGCCCTTATGGGGGTGGGCTAAGCACAAGCAGATCCCCCCATCCCCACCCCACTGGCATAGGACCCCATATGTGAACCACAGACCAAGCAGAGGCAACACTGCTCAGTAGCTTTCACAGCCCCAGATCCACGAATAGGCACTGCTAGACTCCGCCTCCCAAAGCCCTCTGATTGCCTTACTACTTCCATATTGTGGGTGCTTTGCCTTGGACCCAACTTTTGCTTTTCAGCTGCTTCCCTGGACATGATGTTTCAGGTCTTCCCATGCTCCCAGGCCTACCCCTCACCCCTTTCTTTCACAAAACAGCCATACCTACCTAGCTTTGTCTACTCCCACACAGGGTCCCAGCTCAGAGAAACAACTACTCAGTCTAAAATCAGCCCTTAGTCTCCGATGTTCTCAGTATGGCAGGTATAAAAACCAGAAACCTGTGGATGGCAAGTCTTGGGCAGATTAAGTAAGACTAAGAAGTTAGAAAAGGTCAGAAGCCTAGAGGCCAATGTAGAACCTAAAAAGATTGGAGAACTCTTTACCAAAGTTTACTGGAAACCTATATGTTTGAGATCTAAAAGGGACACAGTAGACATTGCAAAAATGCAAGAGGGGTGGGAGGGATGGGGTGGCTGGGTGATGGACATTGGTGGGGGTATGTGCTATGGTAAGTGCTGTGAATTGTGTAAGACTGTTGAATCACATATCTGTACCTCTGAAACAAATCATACATTATATGTTTAAAAAAAAAAAAGATAGTAGGAAGGGAAAAATGAAGGGGGGGCATCAGAGGGGGAGACGAACCATGAGACTCTTAGAAACAAACTGAGGGTTCTAGAGGGGAGGAGGGTGGGGGGATGGGTTAGCCTGGTGATGGGTATCAAAGAGGTCATGTTCTGCATGGAGCACTGGGTGTTATATGGAAACAATGACTCGTGGAACACTACATCAAAAACTAATGATGTAATGTATGGTGATTAACATGACATAATAAAATTTAAAAAAAATGCAAGAGGCAAATGACCAAGAAGAATATGACAAAATTCTCAACATCACATCACTAGGGAAATGAGAATCAAAACTACAATGAGACATTACTTCACAGCCTTTAGGATGGCTACTATTAAAAAATACAAATAGGGGGCGCCTGGGTGGCTCAGTCGTTAAGCGTCTGCCTTCAGCTCAGGTCATGATCCCAGGGTTCCAGGATTGAGCCCCACATCGGGCTCTCTGCTCAGTGGGGAGTTTGCTTCTCCCTCTCCCTCTGCCACTCCCCCTGCTTTCTCTCTATCTGTCAAATAAATAAATAAAATCTTTTTTAAAAAATAATAAAATAAAAAATAAACAAAAAATCAAACAAAAAACCTCCAGAAAATAACAAGTGTTGGCAAGGATGGGAAGAACTTGGAATGCTTGTGCATGGTTGGTGAGAATGTAAAAGACTGCAGCTGCTGTGGAAACGGGATCCGTTATAGAAGAGCAGTGCCTCAAATAATTAAAAGCATAATTACCGTAGGATCCAGCCATTCTGCTGTGGGTATATTATCCAAGAGAAAAAAACATGGTCTTGAAGAGACACTTGCACAAGGTGGAAGCAATATGAGTCCATCAATGGATGGATGAATAAAGAAAAATGTGGCAAACATGCATGTGCACACACACACACAAACACACAATGGAATACTATTCAGCCTTAAAAAGGAAGGGAATCCTGACACATGATACAACATGCAGAAACCTCAAGGACATCACACTCAGGGAAATAAGCTGGTCACAAAAAGACAACTACTGTGAGTCCATTTAGAGGAGGTACTTAGAGTAGTCAACATCACAGAGATAGGAAATCAGATGCAGGGGGCTGGGGGAAGGGAGGACGAGGAGCTGTTGGTTAATGGGCAGTGTTTCAGTTTTGTAAGAGATTGGTTACACAATATGAATGTATATGATATTGCTGAACTATATCCTTAAAACTGATTAAGATGGTAATAAATAAGATGACTAATAACTTATATTGCATATGTGCCATGTTCCAGGCTCTATTTTAAATGCCATGGCAGGAAAGCATCTTGAAATACAAATGTCTGTGCTTTTCTTTTCTTCTCTTCCTTGTACAGCTCCCACGGACCTGAAGGAGAAGGGGGACAGTTGAAACACAGAAAGAAAGAAATAGTCAGTGTTCAGTTTTTTTAGCTTCCAAAATAAGCTCTTGATCCCAGATCAGAAACAATACTTTTGAGAGCCAAAGTTTTTGATATGCAAGAGGAAGGCTTTTAAGAGAAGAAAAGGCTATTAAGAAGCAAAAAGAGAAGGCCTTAGAGAAAGGAGGGCAGAGCATTTGTGCCAGAAGAGGGATTGAAAAGAGGATGGAGGAAGACCAGACTCCCACGCTCCACTCCCACCCCCGAGGAGGACAGAGTAGATGAAGTTCAACCTTTCTTGAACACTGGAACATTCCAGCACAGGAGTAGAAGGAGGCCTGGAGGGGGACCAGCTGTGCAGGCCAGCCAAGGCCCCAAGACCATCCCAGTCCAGCAACAGTGAGGCTGGAGGACCGTGAGAGCCAGGCCCTGCAAGCAACTGGCTGCAGGATGACCCCACGTGACCTGCACACCTGTGGCAGGGCCATTCATGAGCCCCAATCCACCTGCCTCACTTTCTCAGCCCCTTTCCAGCAGGTTCTACAGTGCAGGGGTTGGAAAGGTGCTCTACTGCTTTATCAACCGCAGACTCTGGGCAGGTTACTTAACCAGTGGATCTTAGAAAGCAGAGCTGGTTCTTGTGCATGTGACGTACAGAGGGTTGTTCTAGGGCAAAATCTGTAGAAGGTGAAGGAAGCGTGGAAGAAGGAAGAAACAGAGGTTCAGGGAAGGTGGGCAATTGGGGGTGTCGCCGAAGTGCAGCCTTGAGAGACTTCATCTCTCACCTGAGAGGAATTCCACAGTATGTGATAAAGGAATCAGCAGTGAGGCAGGACTTAGTGAAAGACAAAATAGCTCAGAATTTACCAGAATGAAAGAAAGACATGAGTCTTCCCAGGAAGTATGCATTGTGTGTCAAGAATATCTACAATGAAATTGATGAATGCAATTGGTGAAATTGCATAACATGAAAGATAAAAGGAAAATAGTAAAATCTAACAGAGGGGGCGGCCTGGGTGGCTCAGTCAGTTAAGTGTCTGCCTTCGGCTCAGGTCATGGTCCCAGGGTCCTGGGATCGAGCCCCACATCGGGCTCCTGCTCAGCGGGAAGCCTGCTTCTCTCTCTCCCACTCCCTCTGCTTGTGCTCTCTCTTTCTGTCAAATAAATAAATAAAATCTTAAAAAAAAAATCTAATAGAGGAGAAGAGACCAATTACCCATAAAAAATAGCACTTATGGGGACAGCAGTTTTCTTACAAGCAACAACTGAGCCAAAAGTCTAGGAAGTAATGTCTTTAAAGTGCTGAGAAGAAGGAAGAGGAGAAAGGGAAAGAGGATGAGGGGGAGAGGGAAAAAGGAAGAAAGGAGATGGGGAGGAAGGAGGCAGGGAGAGGTAAAAGGGGGAAGGGAGGAAAGGGGAAGGTGGAGAACTGGGAGGAGGAAGAGGGAAAGGGGGAAAAGAAAGGGGAGGAGAGGGAGAAGGAGGGCTGGGAGGGGGAAGAGGGAGGAAACAAGGAGGACTGGGAAGGGGAGGGGGGAGAAAGAGTACTTGGAGGGGTTAAAGAGGAAGGGGGAAGGGGGAGGGGGAGGAGGAAGAGGGGGAGGGGAAGAAGGACCGGAAGGGAGAGAAGTAGGAGAGGGAGAAGGAAGGGGAAGAAGAGGGAGGGTAGAAGGAACACTGGGAGGGGGAGAAGGAGGATGGGGGAGGGAGAGGAGGAGAAGGGGAGGGAGAAGAGAAGAAGGGGAGGGAGAGGAGGAGAAGGGGAGGGAGAGGAGGAGAAGGGGAGGGAGAGGAGGAGAAGAGGAGGGGGAAAAGGAGGGGGAAGAAGAGAAAGGGGAAAGAAGAGAGGGGGGAAGAAGGAGGGTTGGGAGGGGGAGAAAGGGGAGGGGGAGAAGGACCAGAGAAGGGGGAGGGGAAGAAGGAGGATAGGAAGGGGGAGAAGGGGGCAGGAGAGAAGAGGGCCAGAGGACAAGGAGAACTGGAAGGGGGTGGGGGAGATGGAAGAATGGGAGGGGAAGAAGGACTGGGAGGGAGAGGAGGGGAGTGCAGGGGAGTACAGGGGGAGGGGGACAAGGAGAGGGGAGAAGGGGGAGGGGGACAAGGAGGACTGGGAGGGAGAGAAGGAGGGGGGGAAAAGAGGAGGGGGAGAAGTGGGGGGAAGAGGAGAGGGAGGAGGGGAGAAGAAGAGGGAGAAGAACTTATTCACCTAGATTTCTACATTTCACTAAAAGGTTATCCAGGAGTAAAAATGAAATAAAATCATTTTCAGTCATGCAAAAACTAAAACAGAATATTACCAATGGACTCCTCCTGAAAGAAATACCAAAAGATGAGATTTAACAAAAAGAAAAAGCAACTGCAAGGACAGAATGTGATGCAAGAAGCAATCATAGGCAAAACTAATAGTACAGTACAGCAGTGAGTTGATAATTATTCACCAAAAACATAACAGCAATACAAATAAGACTCAATTTTGGATTATCCAAAAGGTAGACTAGCGGGAAGAATTTGAAAAAGTATTTGAGTAAGCTAAAATATCTGGTTCTCATCAGGGGAAAAGCACAGTTACTGACTTATCTCCTCTTTCATGAGAACATAAAGTGAAATGTTTGTGGTAAAAATTGGAAGATAACTACTGAAGGTAGAAATACCAGCAACAGCTCAGGAATTAGCAGGATGAGAAAAGTAAACACATTTCATTAGTCACAAAAAGTAGGGAAAGAACAGAAGCAAGGGGGGAAACCATGAATGAAAGGCATGAAATAAGACTTATCAATAATCATAATGAACATAAACAAACTGAACTCATCCATCAAATGACACTACTTAGTTAGATTGGAAAAAACAAGACACAGATATATGTTTCTGTTCTACATGAAACACATTAAAAATAAATGAGCAAGAATCTAAGTATTTGTGCTGGCATTAGACAAAATTAAAATGAGAAACTCTAAGACAGATAGAGACATGCTACAAAATTCTCCAAGGAGGACCAATCATCATGAATCTGAATGCACCTAAAAGCAGTCTCCAAGTACATGAAAAACTATGTATCTTTGCTCCTTTGACTTTTCAAAGAATCATAAAGATCTTGGTGACTTTTTAAATTCCTGTCACTACCTACTGCAGATGCTGCAAGATTTCCGATAGGATTAGATCAGGGTAATTTTGTCCCATGTATCAGGATGTTTTTCTGTTGCAATCACACAACAATAGCAACAAAACAAAATAACAGAATAAAGTTACTTTAAAAGGTTATTGTTAGCTCTCCTAACTAGAAATCTGGAGATAAAAATTTCTAGAATTGATTAATCCAGCAACTCAACAAAGTCAGGGTTCTGGGTCGGTTTCATTCTGATTGCCTTAGCTTTCTCCTCATGGTTCCAAGTATAGCCAAAGCTTCCAGAACTACTTCCTTACTCACAGAGGTCCATAAGCAAGGAGAACCATGTCTCAGAAACCTATTGGCAGACTTCCCAATATGTCCATTGGCTAGCCAGGAGTCCCATTGCAATTCCCTAACCTATCTACTGGCAAAGGGCAAAGGGCTCATTGATAGCAGTTATGGTTCAAACGCTGGGGTGGGGGAGGGGCCCACTGATACCCCCAACAAAATCCATCTTTTGGCGAGGAAGCAGGGTAGTAACTTTTGCAAAGGCATCTGAAAATGTCCGCTAGCCCCTGAGAAAGGATTTTTACTAAAGGTTTGTCCTTTGCTTGTTTTTTGATGTCCTAGGGCAGCAAATCTGCATCTCACAGCCTCCTGTTCATTTTTCCATTCTCCTTAATATTCTAAATCTACTAGGCAGAAAGATAAATACACCTGAAATATACAGCATGAATAACTGAAAAGTTATGTTAGGAATGATTCTTCAGAATTCTTAGGAAGTGGATCAAGCAAGCAAGTGTTATTTGGGCTGATAAACAAGGACTCCTGCCCATGTACAAGTTTGTTTAAAGTAATTAATAAAAATGATACATTGGAATTATTTATAAGTCGTGCCTTAAAGTAACTCTTAAACACTCAGAAACACTGAGAGATTCTGCCTCAGAAATTACGTGACTCACTCAGTGTCTAGTTAGCAAATAAAGATTGTACCTCAAGATGCCAGAATCAACCCAGATTACAAGTCACTTATCAATTCACTCATCTCTATTTTCAAAGGATCCTTGGTCAAAAGTCCTTTCCTGGCTCCTCATTACCTTGGACACACAGTCCAAACCTCTCAGCAGGGCACATATGACTGGACATTGTCTTGTCCTCTAGTCTGTGGCTTGCTCACTGAACAGTAATGCCCTAAGGACAATATGAAATACGTAGTGAAGCTGAGTGAATATTTACTTGTTTATATCTTGTCTAACTCCCACCTCCCCCCAAGAAGCTTCATGAGATTAGGACTTTTGCTACTCTTGGATCTTCAGTGTTTAGAATACCGGCCTGGTGTAGAGCAAGCAGGCAGTCAATCCTTGAGAATGGATGAGTGGATGATGGGCGGTAGCCATCTTGGAAGCCTGGGAGTTACCTCGCTTACAAGACTGAATGTAGTGAGTAGCAACACCAACTGCCCAGGTTCTCAGACCAAAAAACCAGGATTCTTCCTTTACTCCACTCTGTCCCTCTCTGCCTGTACCCTTTCCGTCAGGAAGTCTTCTTGTGTCTACCTGCAAAATGCATCCCTAATCTCTTCTTTGTCTCCATTTTCACTTCCATTTCACTCTGGTGCAAGCCAACATAGTCTTTCATTGGGATGCCCTTCTTGCTCTACCAGCTCTCGTTCTTGTGTCTCCCATTCTCCACATGGTACTTAAACTTCTGAAAATGTAATCGAACACACATTACTGGTTTTTCAAAATTACATAATAAAGAGAGTAAACATTCTCAATGCCTTGTTCATCAAAACTTTATCCACTGGAGGTAATTCGTTAGTGCATGCTCTTCCTATCATGTCCCATTTATACATTTGTATATGTTTGTACACACACACCCACGTCATGCACATATGCTTTTTAAATATTATGACCTCATACATAGACATACTATGGACATCTTTCCACTGCCATCTTGATGGTGAATGAATAAAATAATGAATGGTTTCATACATTATTTTTGTTTAAATGAAGCACAGTATGTGCAAAGAGCAGTGGGAATTTCCACAGATCTGTGAACATCTATGGAAAGACACTTAATTCTGCTGGTGGAATTATTTGCAGAAAACATGAAATAGTGGGCAGGTGCTCACTGTATATGTCATTCCCCACACTTTAGAAATTATCATACTCTCTGGAGATTTTGTAGCCCGTATGATTCACTACATAATCAAAATCTACGATTTTACGCCTTATTCCAGGACCTATAATGCTCTTCCTGATGAATATTTTTGTTTAGAAGATACAGGACACTTGGAGTCAGCATTTTCTCATGATAAGTTTCCTAGTTATCTTGTATACACACAGAGCCAAAGCACGGTCCTGAAAACTGCACCACACAGGTGTACGATGCTATCCACACTAAGTCATTTTGCCTGAATATGGAACAAAATGATGAGTAAAAGATACGGACCTACAGACTACTTAATAAAGATTAAATTCTTGTTAATTGAAGCCAAGCTACTTTGAGTCAAAAGCCCACGGGAAAGCACCATACATGTTATTGATTTAGATCCTAAGTGCTTTCCTTCATCAGAAAAGCCAGATTGGAGAAAAAGGTAGGGCCATCTATGTTTTCTCAAAAAGGCATCATCCCAAAACTTAACCACTTGCATGAGGAGCCACAGATAGTTTTCTATCCTATAGAAGTCCTGACAAATGCAGACAGCACACTTATTATACTGGTGAGTAATAATAAATTAAAAAAAAACAACAATATATTGTGAGCTTACCATGTATCAGGCACTATACCAATGCTTTACAGAAATTACATCATTTGATCTTAACAACAACCCAAGAATAAATTACAACTGTTATCATCTTTGTTTACAGATTATAAAACTGAGTGAGGATCAGAGCTCGAGTCTAATCAGGACTAGCCACATTCTTAACCACTTCCCTATTAAATACCACAAAAAGCATGAAGTTATGGTTCTAAGCCCTAAAGATAATGCTACCATTTATTTATGAAGGAAAGTACCCCCTTAGATGTTTATATTTGTTGAATGTCAGAGTGCAGTAGACAGGCCCATGAATTGCCTTCTTTATTCTACTCTGCAGACACAAAAATAGTAGCATTTATTTATAAGAATAACATCACAATAGTCAAAGCTTAGATTGAGTTGGAAATTTGAGACCATGCTAAAGACAACAAAAAGGTTCTTTTAGTTAAGCTTGGAACAAGATGATAGACAAGTTGAGAATAATCTGACTGCTTGGAGAAGCTATAATATTAACAGACAACCAAGTTGGTGGATATCTCCCACTGGGCCCAGATCTCCAGCCCAGAGATGTAGAGCATAAAAGAGTAAACAGCAAACTGGTTCATATGTGCTTAGCTGCATTGTGAACAATAATACAGACTAAAACAACAAGCACAATATTCATGCAGCAAACAGGAAGAAGAGTTATGGTGACATCTTGATCATAAAAAGGAAAACAAAGAAGGCATTCTCAAAAAAGTAAAAATAGAATTACTATATGATCTGGTAATTCCACTCCTGGGTATTTACCAAAAAAAAGAAAAGAAAAAGAAAAAAGAAAACAAAAGCACTAATTTGAAAAGATATATACGCCCCCATGTTTACTGCAGCATTATTTACAAGAGCCAAGATATGGAAGCAACCCAAGTGACCAACAGTAGATTAATGAATAAAGAAGATATGGTTTATATAGTGGAATATTACTCAGCCATAAAAAAGACTGAAATCTTGCCATTTCCAACCACATGCATGGATCCATAGGGTATAATGCTAAGTGAAATAAGTCAGAGAAAGACAAATACCATATGATTTCACTCATATGAGGAATTTAAGAAACAAAACAAATGAACAAACAAAGAAAAAAAGAGACAAGCAAAAAATAAGACTCTTAAATACAGAGAACGAACTGGTGTTTGCCAGAGGGTAGGTGGGTAGCAGATGGGTAAATAGATAAAAAAGATTAAGAGTATATTTATCATGATGAGCTCTGAAAAATGTATAGAATTGTTGAATCATATTGTGCACCTGAAACTAATATAACACTATATGTTAATTATGTTAATTATACTTCAATAAAGATAGATAGCTAAATATAAGAAGGCATTCTAATACAATTTGAAGGTAATACAAATAATTAGTGAAAGACAACAGATTCTGGATTCAAAATATGAAAAAATAATCAATATTAAGAGGTTTAGACATATGTCTATATACACTCCTTCATTAACACATTATCAACAATAAAAAAGACAAAATTGAACTGGACCACAGTATATGGACCAGAGCTAAGGACCAGGAAAAGTTCTAAAAGTGCCAGTCTTGCAGGTAGGATGTGTATCATGTTCAGATCAATACATAAAATAGCGGCACCTGGGTATCATACCTGTTTATATTCATCCAACAATTGACTTGAGTGTGTACAATACACAGAAATATACAAGACAGACACATTCTCTGAACTTACAAAGCTTGCAGTCTAGAGAGACACATATTAAAGAAATAGTGATTAATTTATTTATAGTCAAGATTGTAAAGGAAAATCACAGGGTGCCAAGACAAAGACATCACAAGCAAACTATAGATCAATATTCCTCATGGACAGAGACACAAAATTCTTAACAAAATATAAACAAACCAAATCCAGCAACATGTGAAGAGAGTTATATACCATGACCAAGTGGGTTTTATCTCAATAATATAAGGTTGGCTTAAAATCCAAAAAAGCAATAGATGTAATACATCATAAGAATAGAATCAATGACAAAAAATGACATGATCATCTCCGTAGATATAGATAAATCATTTGGCAAACTGAACATTCATTCATGATAAAACAACAGCAACACACTAGAAATAGAAGGGAAATTCCTCAATCTGATCAAGAGAACCTATGAAACTCTCATATCTAACATCACTCTTCACAGTAAACAACCTGATGCCTTCCTCCTGATACCCAGGGGCCTGCTTTCACCACTTCGATTCAACACTGTGTTAGAGATTCAGCTGGTGCAATAAGGGAAGGGGAAGAAAAGGAAGAAAAGAAAAGAAATTAAAAGCATCTAGATTGAAGAAGTAATACTGCCTTTATTCACAAATGACATAATACTATAAGTAGAAAATCCCCAAACCACAAGAATTAATAAACTACTTTAACAAGGTTGCAGAATGCAGAATCACCAGATCAATTTAGAAAAATCAACTGAAATATATTATATAGAAATATATTTATAGAAACAACATTTATATTTAGTAGCAAATCTATATTTACTACATATATTTATAAATACATAGAAATAGTATTTCTATTTATTAGTAAAGAAAACTCTGAAACAAAATTAACAAAATGCAATTCATAACAGTGTCAAAAAGAATAAAATACTGAGAAATAGATTTAACAAGTAATATGGAAGGCTTTTACACTTATAACTACAAAAGATTGTAGAGAAAAACTGACAGAGATCTAAATAAATAGAGAAAGATTTCATGCTCATGGGCTGGAAGACTCAAAATTAGATATAAGTTTTGGGGTGCCTGGGTGGCTCAGTCAGTTAAGTGTCTCACATTTGGTTTCAGCTCAGGTCATGATCTCAGTGTCCTGGGATTGAGTCCGGTGTCTCTCCCTCTACCCTCCCCTCTCCCCCAAAATTAATTAAATTTAAAAATCACACACACCTAAAAAGATAGCAGTTTTGACTAATTGAAATCAAATTGAAATCAATCCTTACTAAAATCCCCAGAGGTAACTTTTTTTTTAAGCAATTGACAAGCAGATTCTAAAATGTATATGAAAAACAAAGGACCCAGAATGATTAAAACAATTTTGGGGGGAAAAAAGAACAAATTTGGAAGTCATACAAGAGCAAATATCAAAACTTACTATAAAGCCACAATAATCAAGACAAAATTGACACAAGGTCAGGCATGTATCAGTGGAATAGATTTGAGAGTCCAGAAATAGATATGTACATTTATGGTCACTCAGTGCTCAACAAAGGTGCCAAGATACTTCCAAAGGGAGAGGGTAGTCTTGTCAGCAATCCACACACACAAGGATGGACTTGGACCCTCACGTCACATTTTGCATAAAAATTAACCCAAACCATGGCTTAGTCGATTGAGTGCCCAACTCTTGATTTCGGCTCAGGTCATGGGATCCAGCCCCATGTCTCAGGGTCGTGGGATCCAGCCCCACGTCCGGCTCCACACTCAGTGAGGAGTCTGCTTGGATTCTCTCCCTCTCCCGCTGCCTCTCCCCCTCTCAGATAAATAAATAAATCTTTAAAAATATAAAAATTAACCCAAACCAGATTATAAACCTCAATTAAACAGGCAAAATTATAGAACTTCTAGGAGAAATATAAGATAAAATCTTTAAGACCTTGGAATGCACAAAGAGTTCTTAGGACACCAAAACATGATTCATAAAAGAAAAAACTAATAAATTGGATTTCACCAAAATTAAAAGTTTTGTGCTCCAAAAGATAGAAAAAACAAGGTGAACCACACATTAGGAGAAAACATTTGTAAATCATATATCTCAAAAATGGCTTGTATCTATAATATATATAGCACTCATAACTCATTTAGGCAAATAATTCATTAAAAAAATAAAATATTTCCATAGACATTTCACTAAAAAAGAGACACAAATGGCTAATATGCACATGAAAAGATGCTCACAGTCATGGGTCATCAGGGAAATACAAATTGAAACCACACTGGGATATCACTACCCACTCACTATTTAAAAAGACAGTATCAGGTATTGGTGAAGATATGGAGAAACTGGAATCCCCATACATTGCTGTTTACAATATAAAATCGTACAGCCACTTTGGAAAACAGTTCATCAGTTTCTTAAAAAATGAAATGTAACTTACCCTATACCCTGCAATTTCACTTCTAGAAATATATTGCAAAGAAACAAAAACACGTGTCTCCATGGAGATATGTATATGCATATTCACAGCAGCATTATTTATCTTAGCCAAAAATAGAAAACAAGCCAAATGTCCATCGACTGATGAATGGATAAGCAAAATGTGGGCATCTATACAATGGAATACTATTCAGCAATGAAAAGGATAAATATGCTACAACATGGGTGAACCTCAAAAACATTATCTTCAGTAAATGATTCCAGATATTAAGAAGTACATTATTATGTAATTCTATTTTTCTAAGATTTTATTTATTTATTTATTTATTTGAGAGAGAACGAGCAAGAGAGCATGAGCAGGGAGGAGAAGGAGAAGCAGGCTCCCCATGACCAGGGAGCCTAACGTGGGGCTCGAACCCAGGACCTCAGGATCACGAGCTGAGCTGAAGGCAGATGCTTAACTGACTGAGCCACCCAGGCACCCCTATGTGATTCTATTTGTATGAATGTCCCCAAAAGGCAAATTTAGACAGAAAGCAATTTGTTCATGCCTAAAGCTGGAGGGACGAGTAGGGATGGACGGCAAGTGGGCATGGGTTTTTCTGAGATGATGAAAATGTTCTAAATGGTGCAGTGATGGTTGTACAACCATAAATTTACTGAAAAGTATTGGATTCTCTACTTACAATGTACACACAATGCTATGGCATGCAAATTACACCTCACTAAAGCTGCTTATATAAATAACAAGGCAGAGGGCACCTGGGTGGCTCAGATGGTTAAGCGTCTGCCTTCAGCTCAGGTCATGATCCCAGGGTCCTGGGATCGAGTCCACATTAGGCTCCCTGCTCAGTGCAGAGCCTGCCCTCTCCCTCTGCCATTCCCTCTGCTTGTGCTCTTCTGTCTCTCTGTCAAATAAATAAATAAAATCTTAAAAAAAAATAACAAGGCAGAGAGTACCTGAGAAAGCATAGCAAGGAGGCCAAATTAGACTGTGGGGGACAGGGAAATATTTTTAAGGAAAAGACACTGAATTTTTTATCTGAAAGAGGACCAGGATTTTGCTGTGTAATGTGACAGTATGGTGAAGGGAGAACAGAAAGCAGGGGAAAGCATGAATAGCATCCCAGCCAGAAAGAATCACACGGACAAGGATCTGAGGTGTGAGAAGGAGACTGGCCGGCCACGAAGAACACAAAGGATGTTAGTGCAGACGGAGGCAAGACAGCTATCAAGCTCTCAAGGATCTTTGTGCAACTACTTTGTGCTGTCTTTGTGGCTCAAAAGCTGCCCCTGACAGAAATGTAAACAGATGTTGGCTGTGCTCCAATAAACTTTATTTACAAAAATAAGTAGTGGGCAGGATTTGGCCCTCAGGCTACAATTTGTTGCAGATAGATAATGGATTAGAGAAAAAGGGCAAATCTGGTATTAAGGCAACCAGGTTAGAAGGCAAGCAAAAAATGTAAGTGTGATCATGCAATATTTGTCTTTCTGGTTTATTTCATTTAGCATAATACCTTTCACTTTTGTCCATGTTGTTGCAAATAGCAGGATTTCTTTTTTTTTTTTATTAGGCTGAATAATATTCCATTGTATATATTCATAGAAACAGAGAGTAGAATGGCGGTTCCCAGAGGCTGGGAGTGGAGGAAAAGGGGAGACTTTTGAAAGGTAGAATGGTGGTTACCACATTCTGGAAGGAAGGGGTCATGGGAGGTTACTGTGTAACAGGGACAGAGTTTTAGTTTTGTCAGATGAAAAGAGTTCTGGAGATGGTGGTGATGGTCACACCACAATGTGAATGTACTTAATGTCATTCAACTGCTCTTAAAAATGGTTAAGATGGCACATCTTATGTGTATTCTACCACAATAAAATTTGGGGGGAAAAGGCAAGGGAAAAATGATGTGTCTTACATTAGGGGTTGGCAGTAGAGTGATAGAGAGTTGACTCCAGACAGGAATTGTACTGTATATAAGGAGCTGAGGTAGAGAGAGGGCCCACAATAGCCACCCAGTGTCTGACATGAGTAACTGGGAAGATGGTGGCCACCTCAATATCTTGGTGGAGAAGTGGATGAGGGGCCGAGGTGTGGAATTACCATGACTGGAGGAAATGAAAAGAGAACGATAGAATCTAAGTATTAAGACTGATCTTTAGGTGAAATAGTCCAACATTAAGTGGTCCTTTGAATAATGCTTTGAAATAGTCTTTGACGGAAATGCCCACAGAAGACTGATAGAACGAATGAAGGCTCATTCTTCCCTACTCACGTCTCCCTAGCATCCCTGAGGTTCCCTCCACTGTCTCTGACCCCGTTAGGCTTCTTCACAAAGGTAGGTGGGGCAGATTATGGGGTTTGGGTCTTATTCCACTGGCAGTGGGGAGCTATTGAAAAGCTTCCCTTCAAGGGAAGCAAACAGGTGAAAACCATTTTAGGAGGCTATAGGAAGGGTTGAAGCATCAAGGTTTAGGTGGACAGTCGGTCAGTCAATAAATACTGAATGCCTACATTATACCCAGCACTGTCGTAAGTGATCAGTGCTACAGAAGAAGAAAGGATGCATATAACAGATACTTGGAAGGAAAAGTCTGAAGCAACTTGCTCACCACTTAGATACAGGGAATTTTAGAAGAGAATAATTTTAAATTAAATTGAAGTTGTGAATTTCAGTGAGTGGGAAGATTAGTACCCATGAGGGAAACCGGAAAATGTTAAAAAAAAATCAGCTAGCATGAAGGTCAAGGTGGAAAAGATCTACATTCTGGTTGGCTCATGGTGACTTTGGGATTCCAGTAGGTTGGATGGGAGCCATCAGCACCAAGATGTAAGTTGATGCCATGGGAGCTGATGAATTTTCAGAGGGAGTGTAAAGAGAAAAGAAAAAAAAAACAACTAGATTTCCTCTAAACTAACTTGTCTTTCTATGAACCACAGGGCAAGAGCAAGAAGAATGGGAAGCTGAAAAAGGAGCAGAATGAAGGGTTTTATGGGGAAAGTGGGATAATGTAGCCACGTGAAGACCATCAGGAGTTTTTATATATGACATTTGTTTCTCTTTCAGATGTGTTCTCTTCTTTTCCACAGTCTCCCTTAGTTTGGGCCACCATCATCTCCCACTAAATTACTGCATATCCTTTGAACCCACCTCCATGCTCCCAGCCCATCCTAGTTCAATCCAGACTCCAGAAGTCCTCCTCCTTCTGTAGCTTCCCCCTCACTCTACTGGATAACACCTTTCTGTGGCACAAAGACATGAGCGTTCCTTGTCTCTGCTTCCTACATCACCTTTCTCCCCCACCTCTTCCCTACCTGCAATACCCAACCACCTGTCCCCGCATCTCAGAGGCTCCCAACTCCCAACTTGACTTCTTTCATCCAGTTGGTGTGTATCACAGGGGATGTGTTATTAATAATGAAGTCCTGAAGTTTGTGAACATTTGCCTTTTAAATTAATTAGAATGGGTTCAAAAGTGTCACTAAACTGTCACTTTCCCCTGTTTGCATTCCAGTATGCCATGCCTTCTTGCCTAAAATGGAAAGGAGTGGAATCAGTTCATGAAACTTGCCATACGTGTGAAAGTTACCCATGATGGGATCAGGATAGGAAAAAGAGAGCACCACTGTTCTAGATGATATAATGAAATACACAGTGCTCCGCCCACTGCAACTGTCACCCTTAATTATAATTATTTATCTCTGGCTCCCACTGGGAGCTGGTCAAGAGTGTAGGCCTATCACTTTTACCTCTGCACTTGGGACCGGAAAATGCCTACTAAAAAGAGAAGAGATTTATTTTCCTATTTACCAGATGAAGTCAGAGATTATGGGGCTTCTCACGAAGATTGCCCATGATGCCTTCTGGAAGTGGGAAAAACATTTCATAAACGTGTGAATGGCTTTGGCTGGAGATGGAGGAAGGAGTGTGTGGGTAGGAAAGGTGACAGCAGATGCACGCTATCATTTCAATAATTCTGGCAATAAAAGGAAGGAGAAATATAGGGCAGGGAATAGAAAATAGGTTCAAAGGAACACTCTTTAGCTTCCGCACTTCCCATTCCCTCCAGCCTGGCTCTTCTCTAACCAGTTCACAGAAACTGATTTGGCTAGTGTCACTCATAACTTCCATTGCCAAATCCATGGCTCCGTTAAATGCTGATCTTCTTTGATTGCTCAACAGCATTCAACTCAGTAGACCAGTCCTTCTGTTGGAAATATGCTCTTTTCTTCATCCTATAAGATAGGGTTTCTTCCTCGCTTTGTGGCATCTGTGTCACCTGCATTCACTCTACACATGGCAGTTCATGACTTTGAATGGAGCCGTCTTGTCCTTCACACTGCATGCTTGTCCAGGCAATTGCATTCATTCCAGTGACTTTGAATACCAACTATACATGGATGACGCCTTTCTCTTTAAAACAGTTTTTACTTCACTATTGTATAGACGTAGTCAACTGCATATCCAGACATCTTCACACAGCTATCTCACAAGTCCCTCAAATGCATGTCCAGAATTAAATTATTTACCTTTCTTCTCAAATCCCAGTAAGATATCACCGTCTATCTACTTGTTCAAGACAGACAACTGAGAATCATAATTCTCTCCTCCCTCTTCCTCACCTTGCCTCCACATTTTTAACCAGATCCTGTCTATACAATTTGCAAAATATACCATCATCCATCTGCTTCTCTCTGTCTCCTCTGTCTCCAGGGGGTTTAGTCCACCACCATCTTTCACTTGGAGTTACTGCAAATAGCACCTAATGGGCTCTCAGCTTCCATTGCCTTCCAACCCATCAGTCTGGCTCATATTTCTACTCTCTCAAAACTCTTCAGAACCTTAAGTTAAAATGAAACTCCCTGAGATGGCCCCAGAAGGGCCTTGCAAGATCTGACCATTACGTATTAATCCAGCCTATTTCTGGCCACTCCTGTCCACACATGCTCACGATGCTCAGCCTATTGGTTTCTCTATTTCTGACATGGCGGGAAGGCCTTGTGGATGTGATTTCTTTAGCTTAGAATTCCTTCCCTCTTCCTGCCCAGGTCTTTGCCAACTCCTACTCAGTATGCCTTCAGCTTAAATGTCCCTTGCTCAAAAGGAAATCCCCCACCACTCTCCAAGCAGAATGAGGCATTAAATACCCCCTGTTAAGCTCTCGTTTGGTGTCCTGTGTTTTCTTTCTTGACACTTAGCACAGTCAGTCTCTATATGTATGCTTATTTGTTTGGCATCTTTCTTCCCTACTGGAGTGTCTGCTCCATGAATGCAGGAACGATGTTTCATCTCTATAATCACAAGCACTTGGTCCAGGAGTGGTAATATACAGGTTTGTTAAATGAACAAATAAATAAAATATTAAGTGATTATTTGTGCATAAAAGAGAAAAGGCCTTAGAGCTTAAAGACTTCAACAATGAAGCCAACAGCTAAAGTCCATCACTAAAAGCGATGCTGAATTCAAGGATTGGGGAGTAATAACCTTGGCTCACATGTATTGAGCCCTTCCCGTCCTTCAAGAACAGGTTTAAAGCACTTCAAGTGCAAAGTCACTTAACTCACATAAAGCCTATGAGCTTACACATGAGAAAGCTGGGAAATAAAAATTTTAATTAACTTACCCAGAAGACACAGAGCTGAGAAGAGGAGAAACAGGGACTCTCCGATCGAGGCAGTCTGGCTCCAGAGCTTCATGCTTAAGCGCTGTTTAATTCAGGACTTCCCAGTTGGTGAGCCACGAATGAGTTGCAGATGTGCTACCAGAAATCAATTGGTTCGGCCGTGGGGAAGCCAGCCTGGTGGCCTAAGGCTGTGAGCAGCTTCATCCGGGGCTCCTCAGCGGGTAGCAGAGCGGGTCTGAGGGCAGACCCTAGTCCCACCACAGGAGTGGGGAGCCCATTGACCTGCTGACACCCTAACCCTGGGTGTCCGCCTCAGCGGCGGCTGCAGAGAGCACCACGGCGCATTGCTGACAAGGTGCATCTGGAGATGCAGGTGTCTCCAGGGCGTGGGGAGCAAGCCCAGATGCTGATGGTTGAGGGGCAAGGTGACAGAGGAGGTTGGGCAGGAAACTCTGTCATCAGGTAAGTGAATACATCTGTCCAGTTCGGCTGACATGACCATCCCTTCAGGCAGCTCAGCTGGCTGCTCGGTAGCCACCCTGATACTGCTGTGCTTTCTGTCCATACAAGTTTCATCCATACCTTGAAATGCTTTATTTGTCACAGTTTGACCGCTTTGGAAATCCATTCTCACTTCCACCCTTGTCAATGAAAAACAAGAAGGGCTTTTAGATATTTTAATATAATTTTTAACTTTTGTATCGTTCTGAACAGTTGTAAAATAAAACGTTTTAAATGTTTTATTACCCATGTCAGGTAAGTTTCTTGTTGATGGTGATTATCAAGACTTTGAAGAGATGAACATTAAAAAATCTTGAGTGGAGCTCCTGATAGACATTTGAAGCATAAAACCTGTTATTAAAAAAAAAAGTTATGGGGCGCCTGGGTGGCTCAGTCGTTAAGCGTCTGCCTTCAGCTCAGGTCATGATCCCAGGGTGCTGGGATCGAGTCCCACATCGGGCTCCCTGCTCGGCAGGAAGCCTGCTTCTCCCTCTCCCACTCCCCCTGCTTGTGTTCCTGCTCTCGCTATCTCTCTCTCTGTCAAATAAATAAATAAAAATTAAAAAAAAAAAAGTTATGTTGATGGAAACAAGCGCAAGTTCTTTACCAAAAATGTTGGAAAGATATTACTTAGAGATTTTATATAAATTTTATAGTAATATTTTCTTTAATACTTTTTAAATTTACATATAATGTATTATTTGTTTCAGGGGTACAGGTCTGTGATTCATCAGTCTTACATATTACACAGCGCTCACCATAGCACATACCCTCCCCAGTGTCCATCACCCAGCCACCTCATCCCTACCACCCCCCACCACTCCAGCAACCCTCAGTTTGTTTCCTGAGATTAAGAGTCTCTTATGGTTTGTCTCCCTCTCTGGTTTTGTCTTGTTTCATTTTTCCCTCCCTTCCCCTATGATCCCCTGTCTTCTCAAATTCCTCATATCAGTGAGAGCATATGATACTTGTCTTTCTCTGATTGACTGACTTCGCTTAGCATAATACCCTCTAGTTCCATCCATGTCGTTGCAAATGGCAAGATTTCATTTTTTGATGGTTGCATAATATTCCATTGTGTATATATACCACATCTTTATCCACTCATCTGTTGATGGACATCTAGGCCCTTTAATACTTTTTATTTTATTTTTGTCATAATTACATAATATAAAGAAAATGTAACTAAATTTTCATCAAACATCATAGAGATGCCCCCAAATTCTATCCAGCACCTCCACCTGGCTCTGTGTGTGTGTACTATGATAAGAATAAGTTGAGAGCACATCTCCACACACAGTTTAGCTCTAAGTGAAGAGTGTTCACTTTTCGATACAGCTATTTCACAGGTGTGTCCCCATTCAACCATACGAGATTACTCGGAGTTACTTCTGAACACCCCATCCTCTTTCTTGCTGTTTCTCTGTGTAGTGGTTCAGAGTGGAGGCTTTGGGACCAGAATGCCTGGTTTGATTCCCAGCTTTGCCTACCACTTATTAGCTGTGGACCCTGAGCTGGTTACCTAACCTCTCTGATTTATCACGTAACAAGGGTATCATCATAATAACCACCTCATAATCGAGGTGATACACATAAACATCTCAGAATGATACCTGGCATATAGTAAGCACCCACATGATGGCAGCTGTTGTGGATGCCTCTCTCTCCCTCCTTCTTCTCTCTCTGCCCCTTCTAATCCTCCCTTTGCCTCGCAGGAGAGTACTCAGCCTTATGACCTCAGCTTACGTGTCATTTCCTGTGACTAGCCTTCCCTGTCCACTGTAGACGAGGCTAGCAGATTCTCTTAGGAGCTCCAGGAGCCCAGTATCATGTCATTTATCACAGGGCATGGAAACGTTCACTTTCTCGTCTATTGTCCACTGCAGCGTCATTAGACCAAGGTCCTTTAGAGCAGGAATGTTTGCTTTAGCTTAGGAATTCTCAGCACCTGCCATGGTGCCTGGTCCTCAATAGCCGGTCAATGGATGAAAAGCTGAATGGAAGAACCCCATTCTGTCCCCTGTTTCCATAGCAGTGATGCAGAAAGACAGGAAGAGATTGACAACTTTTCTAACAGGTTTTTGGAAGTCTGATTACAGAGGTAAGTGTTTATAATATTTACCCACTGTCTCTCCCCTGTCTCAGCTTCCCACTGGCCTTTATGTGGAGAAAAATGGCATCCCCTCTCTTCCTACAAATCCATCCAGTTGCCCTTGTGTGACTTTGTATCCCCTTCAGAGTTGTCCATGGATCAGAAGAAGGTCTGGGGCACTTTGGTGTCAGCCATGCACTAGGCTTTATGGGAACTCCTCCCTGCTCGGACAGTGTACACATTCATCATGAGTGAGATTTCCGTGGCCCCTTGGAAGCCACTTAAGGTGGGCCCTGAGCCAAGGCCTGAGAAATGGCCACATGAACTGGACCAGACCTTGCAGCACAGCGATAACTCCTGACAGCTGAAGAAGGTTCTGGGCTCTGACTCCATCAGCAAATTGAAGTACATCTACCTTGATACAATATGAGTTTGTGAAAGCTTTCTTGTTCTTGCCTCAATGAACCACGCACGTCCACCTAGCTGTTGTTTCCTACATTTGGACTCCTGAAGATTCAGGGTTTTGTTTGTGCTTTGTTGTCATTGTTTCTATTTCTCTTTTAAGGGCTGAAAATAGCAAAGGGAAAACAAATGGTCCGTATTATAGAGAATACTGATTTTCCAGCCATCACAACTGGGTCTTGTGTAAGCCCCACGTACATTAGTGCCATGGGTTAAGTTGGAAAAGGAAGAAGGAAAGGAATAGGAAGGAAGGAAATGAACTTATAAAAGGTATGAATGTGTGTGTGTGTGTGTGTGTGCATTGTGTGTACTTGCATGGGGGTTGGGAAGTAAAAAGGCGGCAAAGGAAACTAACATGTATTCAGCAGCTGCCAGGCTGACTCCATGCTGGGCCCTCAGTGTGTTAACCCACTCGGTCCTCACAGCCTTCTTGTGAAGTAGCTGGTATCACCCACATTTACAGATGGTCAAACTAAGACACAGCTAAATTAAATAACAACCTCAAGGCATGAAAAGAAATCGAAACTAGGCCTTTTTAACTTGAGCCCCTCACCCCTTTTCCCCACTAAGACAGGTTAGCAAACCCCCAGGCTGGATTTGGCCCTCCACCTGTTTTTTGTATGGCTGAAGAAAAGAGCGGTTTTTATATTTTTAAATGGTTGGGGGGGAAAAAAATCAGAAGAACAACATTTTGTGACCCACAAAAAATATGAAAACTATATGAAATTCAAATTTCATTGTCCATAAGCAGATGGCCTGGAACACTGTCCCACCCAAGCTCCTGCGTGTTGTCTCTGACAATTTCTGAACTACCACTGTAGGTTCGCGTCCCCTAAAATATTCTCCTAAGTTCTAAAGAGGCTAAGAAAATTATTAAATAGATGTCAGGTTCATACCTTATTATAATAAAAATACTAATATTTGGTCATATTGATGATAAAGTCACTTTTCTGCCTCCTCTATGCATATTTTTACTCCTTTCTCATCAGTATTTACATGTTTAATTTGTGGGGTATTGTCGAGGAAGGACTTAGTGGAGGGAGAGAGAAGGCGACCAGGTCCTGGCTCTGCTTCTAACTAAATTAAGCAAATCACTTAATCTCCTTTGATTTAAATTTCCTTATCTCCAAATTGTAGGCTGGACAAGATAATCACTGAGGTCCCTTGCAGTCATAAAATTATAGGCCTCTGTGACTTAGAACATAATTTTAAAACGTTAAGAGATCACTGAGGTTTATAGCAGTTACAGCTTTGCATTCATGGTAGATTGGTGGCCGTATTTATGATTTATTTTACTCCAAATCCTTAGTCAGTTATCTCAGCTCCCAATTATGCCGCTGTCCCTATAGGAAAATATGAGCAACTTTACGATGATTTGCTTCTCAAGAGGATTTCCAGAGATGCATTGAGGGAAAAACTGTAGAAACTTTTACAGTTCCATAGTTTATTACCAATTTGAGATTTGGAGGTCTTTAGGAGAGGACTGAAAATTACGAATTTTAAATATGCACGCATTTATTTATTTATTTATTTATTTATTTTACTTAAAGAATGTACTTGTAGTAATCGACATTTAAAATCTTGAATCCCTTTTCCAGAGTGTTCCGTCCATTGGTCTACAGACCCAAACGCTACAACAAGTATTCATTGCGTTTCTTTGTTGTACAGATTTCTATTGGAAGTCTGGGTCTATTCTGCTTGGTGGATCACGAAGGAAAACTCAGAAACAGAACTGTAATTCTGCCAAGGGCAAGTTCACATTTTATTCTGCATTGCCACTGTGCTGTCACGACTATCAAACAGTCTGGAAAGAGAAACGCCTCCAGGAAGCCTGCCCAGAGCTGGAGCTCCAGACCAGAACCAGACCAGAGCCAGCCAGAAGGAGCCGGAGCTCCAGACAAGAAGATGCTATGCCTATCTTCCCTGGGGAGGCAGCCAATTTGTAGGGTTGGGTGGAAGTGCTTGGTAGCCCCTGCTCGATACAAAATCAACAATTTCTCATCCTTTTCTAATACTTTGGGTTTCACGACAACCCATTCAAAAATTAAGTACTGGATCATGTACAAAAATCTTAAAAGGAACAAGAGACAGAAACCTGGCAGTAGGCTGAAAAGAAAAAGAAAGAATATTTTTCATTCTTCCTTTTCTGTAATGCTGCTCACTTTGTTCCCCCTGAAATCTAAGGATGTTTGCAACTGGATGAGACTTGCAGCCTCTCAATATATTGGACCATAATGATACAGTGTCATGCTTAGAAGTTCTTCATCAATAGGTAGCCTGGAAATTCATATGGACTAGTCCAAATCGGTCCTGGGCAACCTTCTATGCAAGTCAGAACCACCCCACCTCCATGTAGCTGGGGCTGGAGGAGGGACATCACATCTTAGTTCAGTGAGCACAGAAGACAGTTGACAATGGTCATCCTCTCCCCTCAAACTCCTACTCCACACACCTTGCCAATGCCCCCCTCGAAACAAAACGAAAGAATAATATTAGCAACTACATTTACCCCTAGGCCTTGGAAAGCCAAGCATTAGGCCACATTAGGCCTGCCTCTGTATAATCAGCTTAAGGAAACCAGTCAAAATTTATGGTGCAAATAATTTGAGGCTAAATTAGTGAAAATGTTGACATATAAGCCGCTGGTCCAGGAAATCAACATTCCAAATTCTCAAATGAGTCATTATGTGAATGTTTCAAGTACAGTCCTTTTGGTTTTGCTTACATAATTGTATGCTCAGATAGACCAAATTCTAAGCAATATACCTGGTGAAGACCAGAGGCGCCACAAAAATGGCACACACTATGCTTGAAAAACGGAAGGAGGGAAGGTATGGTTGAGGGACAGAAGGTGTTACCTGGAAAATCCTTCTGCTTGTTACATGGCTGACTGACCACAGCAGTACACATATGGCCATTGGAGCTGCCAGAAAGTTCCCGTTTCAGCCCAAACTCTCCTTCCTTTCAGTATTCATCTCCACTCTCTGACTTCCCAGTGTCAACAGATTGCAGTCCCACGTTCGCCTAACACTGCTTTCCAAAGACACCAGTAGTTCCCACTCTTCCACTGAGAGTCAAAGCCAACTCCTGATTATGATCTAGATGGTCATATTGTCTAACCTCTTGAGGATCAAAGTGGGACCCACAGATGAACAGCATTGTATTACCTTAGGGCTTGTTAGAAATGCAGGATCTCAGGCCCCGCGGCAGGCTACTGCCGGAGACCACACATGGCACCCAGGCCCCCAAGCAAGTGAGATTCACGTTCAAGTTAGAGAGGCACCATGTTTAGCTCCGGCCTTCCTCGCCTCCTCCTCAGCATCTAGAACAGTGCTTGGCCCATATTAGATGCTCAATAAATGTTTATTCAGGAAGCCAAGTTGCCAAATCCGTTAGCCACTTTTTAATCCTCACCTCATTTAACCTTTCTTCGTATTTGAACTGTGACCTCTTCATTTTGTAACAGCCCTTCCTTCCTTGGCCTTGTTTCTACTGCCCCAGCTTCCTCTTCTCTGTCTTCCTGGGTGGATCGTCATCCTTAGTCCAACACTTAGTGTTGGCCTTGCCCAGGGCTCTGTCACATGGTCTTCCTTGGGTCTATCTGCCTTTCCTGCTGAATCCATCTTTTTTCCATAGTTTTCCCTAATATGTACTTAGGATTCTCAAGCCTTTATCTCCTGCTCAGACCGGTCCCCCCAGCTAGACCCAACTTCATGTTTATAGGCCTAGTATCCAAAAACATGTCTAACTTTTATGACCACCCAGCCTTCCAACTTGAAATATCAAAAGGGCACCTCTTCTCCTTGGTCTGCCTCCCACAACAGCCTTCCCTCCTCTTCTCCTTGGTCTGCCTCCCACAACAGCCTTCCCTCCGCCACCACAAGCTCTTCAGTCCCGTACTCTACATTAGATTGGTGTCACCATCTTACCATCAACATGAGAAAGTGGGAGTTAGCACACTCCCTCATCTGTGACAAATCAGACCAATCAACAAGTCCTAATGCCTGCATCTAGGCTTATTGCTTTCATACCATGGGATTTCTGAAAAGAATCACAGGTAGAGAGTCATTCCGTCTCCAGGGTCTGAAGCCATCAGTGCTGGATTTTCTTCCCATCTGAGATCATGTGTTCTATGTGTGGTTGGAGAAACACAGTCTGCCTTGGCTGAGGATAAAAGATGAAGAGAGAGTCTCAAAAGTGATACTCTGGGGGCGCCTGGGTGCCTCATTCAGTTGAGTGCCTGCCTTCGGCTCAGGTCGTGATCCCCGGGTTCTGGGATTGAGTCCCGCATCAAGCCTGAAATCAAGCTCTCTGCTCAGCAGGGATCCTGCTTCTCCCTCTCCCTCTGCCCTTCCCCCTGCACTCTCTCTCTCTCTCTCATGCTCTCTGTCTCAAATAAATAAAATCTTTTAAAAAAAAGTGATACTCTGAAAGTCATGTGCATTCTCCCTTCCTGAAGCTTTTTCTCATATTATCCTTCTAATAATTTATTCTTTTTGACTTAAACCATTGGGGTTCTGTGACGTGCAAATAAAGAGAGACCCATGAACTTCAGGTATCTGAGAGGCAGAAACTACCATGTTCAGAGTTCTGTGACTATAGACGGGTTGCTTGGGAGGCTGGCTCATAGAGATGGCTGCATACAGACCCATTCTCAGAAGATATCGGGGACACGCTTCTGCCAGATCATCTCAGCAGAAAGGATAATATCCCTTAAAAAAAAAAAAAGACACTTATCATCCAATAAGCCTTGAACTCCCAAAGGACTAAAAACTTATCAACTGTTGAAGATAACAGCTGGTTTTGGGGCCTTCATAAAGATATTATTTAGAAAGAAAAACATAGCATTGAGAATTCCCTTGGGTGCAAGAGTCACAGAGCCAGTGTAGTTCTATTTTTTGCCGTATCTACAGTCTGCTCTCCTAAAATCAATATGACTCCTTGATAAGGCACAGTCATTTCCTCTTTCCCTGTTAGGAGGCCACATGCAGGGCTCAAAGACAGCCTTATCCATCATAAAGAACGTATGCAGTTGTTAATAAATACATAAACAGGAACAAAAAACTCTCACGTGTGAGTGATTCCCTGTAGACCATACTTACATAGAGAGAGAAGTTGGGAGACAGAATTGGAGAGGCTGCAAAGCAGTGTTTGGGGCTAGGAGGTAGATGTGGTTGAACCCGGTGAAGATGCCAGGGGTAGGCTGATGTCTCAGCCTGACAGCATGACTGGCCATTCCCCTGCTAAGAGTGTGGTATATAGCCCCTCTACCCAACTCCCAGGTGCACACATGGGTCCCGGGGTCCAGGTTTTATTAGACCTATGCCCCACGGCTTCAAACGACAACTGCAGAACTACATGAGGTGGAAATTGATTAGGGAGGTGCAAAGGGTGAGGGGAGGGGCCCAGTTCCTGAGGATGTGGTCTTTCTTGCCTCCGATGGGCCTCTGCTCAATCTCTTTCCACCTATTCTGGAGCTGAGAGTGCTTCTTCCAGGTCTCCATGGCCTGTGGGCGACACAAGCCCTCCAGGCCCTATTTGAGCAGAATACTATCCAGCTTCATTTTGTATGGTCTTTCTCTCCTTTGTGGAGTTCTCTCTCAGTCTCTCTCAGTCATCATCGTCTGTTTATTCATTTAACAAAGATTTATGGAGATCATACCCTGGAACTACTCTAAGTATCTTTAAGATAAGGAGGAAAGAAAGTTGAATACCTATGTATTATTTCAGCTCATTCTTTAAATCATTTTATTAAGTAGGTTTTAGGATTCCATCTTACCTAGGAGGAGCCTGCAGCTCAGAGCAGTTGAGTAGCTTGCCCAAAAACATATGGCCAAGAAGGTATAGAACTAGAATTTACCAAGATTCTTTGAGCCCAGGCTTTGTCACCAACACTAAGCTGAATTTTCAGGGTAAAGGAGCTTCCATACTGACTTGGTAACAAGTGGATGAACTACTTCCCTTCCATTATTTCCATAACTGGGATTTTCCCAAAATGAGCTAAGAATGGGAAAGCCTAGCTCACCATAAACCAGTAGACCCTTCTGTGAAGGCTCCTGGCAAACAAGGTGATTCTGGGATTCTGGGATATGAATCATTCCCCTTGGAAAACACAGGTATCTAGGCACGGTATAATTGGCAATACCAAAAAAAAAAAAAAAAAAGTCTCTAAAAAACGTTAAAACCTTGTCCTTAATAGAAGCTCTATTGTGAAAGGTGCCTTGTCCAAGCTGAATGCCCTCTCTCTGGGTTAAAGAAATATGCAGGAATTTAATTACTGCTTGAGTCCCTTTTATTTGGGCAAGCTTGAATGGATTCTTCGTGGCCTGGTTCCTTCTTTGGGAGACTTTGACCTTGATGGCTATCTACCCAGCACCTTTCCAATCAGCACTGTGATTATTTAATGTTTTTTAAAAGAAAGGTGTTTTATTCTGGCTTTCTGATGCAGCCTCCTGCTAAGAGCAGAATCTGGATAATCCAGGCTAACTAACCACTTTTTGCCTTAATTGCCTGGCCCTTATAAAGATAATTTACTCACGTCTCCGCTTCATTTTGCATGTGTAGGTGCAATCTGACTACAGTCGTTCAGGCACTGTTAATTAAAGTTAACAAGCAAATAAGGCCGCAGTACACTGGTATTTCAGGCTCAACCTTGATTTTACTTACAGCCTTCAGACAAATGTGCTCTGGTTCGGGCGCCTCTCTTTGAAATATGCTCCACAGATAGACACCATCTGTAACCTTGTATATTTATGCTTTACAACGTATCTAAAATGGTCAGGCTTAAGAAGTGGGCAGAATGAATATTTCTTATTTGGTACTTCAAATGGTAAATAAGTGGAGCATGCTTCTCTAGACGGTATCTTGGGAACTGAAGCACCATGTAGAATCAATCCTTTCAAATATGATGTGAAGCGTTAAGGAAATGCGATGTGTGGTTCTTAATTTAAGTAGGAGTAAAATTATTAACTAAGCATATACTGACACTTTCATTATAATAACCCGCCTTTTAAACAAGGATCTTGAAACCCTTTTTGACATCAGCTGAGGTTGTGGGATGAATTTCCTGGAACAGGTGGAATATGAGTAAAGCCAACACCAACCTTCTCTCCTGGAGTCTGGCAAGCTCTGCCTAGCTCTGCGCGGGCCGCCGGCCTGTGTTACTGGTGTCTCCCCTCTGGCTGAGCCCCACTGTCAGTTCATTACCCTTGGATCTCAGCCTCAGAAACCTTCTCAGGGAGCACCCCCCCCCCAGGGGCTACCCATTTATGGTAGGGACTTACCCTGCTATCTGTCATATAGCGCCCTGTTCTTTTTCTTTCCAGTGCTCACCACATCGTGTGAGCTAGGTTCTCAGCTCTGTGATGGCAAGGGCTGTGATTCCTGGCTCACCACCACATGCCCAATGGCTTGTGCAGCTGCTCACGTGTATCACACTCAGTGCACGCTTGTTGAATGACTCAATGATCGAATGGAGACTCGAGCTAAGTTTGCCCAGCTGTATGCCATCTGGACTAGGAAGGAAACCTCTCCGCTGAGCTCTATTGCACACTGTCATCCTGCGAGCCACACTTGTTGATGGGTTTGTATAAAGAAAGACCTAGAGGACCTAAGGGTCAGGCGCTTTGAATCTTTGCTCTTTCTGAAGGATGTACTGGTAAATGATTTCTAAAAGATCACGAGCAGGAAAGAGTAGCAAGTTATCTGGAATTGGCAGGTTGTTTCTTTGAAGAAATGTTTCTCCCAAGAGCTCTTTGTGAGTAATAGACTCTTGAAATAGTTCTGTGACTTTGTATACTTCAGTAGGGAAAGTATTCACAACAAGTCCCACTTTTATAGGTGAAGTAGAACAGAGACTTAAATCCCCACATCTCTAGTGTCTTCCTTAGCGAGTATGAAAAAGCTGTAACTGGTAACCTGGGGCTCAGTTGGCATAAAAAGTAAGAGGAAGAGGAAATTTGCTTTTCTTGGCATCTCCTAGACCAGACAGAAGGCCCGCCCCTTTAGATATACCATCTACTCTCCTTCCCACAATAACTCTGTGAGATGGATATCATTATTTCCAATTTACAGATGGGCAAACTGAGTGAATTGACCTGGCAAAGCTACAAAGATAGTAATGGTGGAGAACTGATTTAAATCTAGGTCTGTTCTGTCTTGTATGCTTCTGATTAATATTAAAACCCCAAGGAAGGAGCACCTGGGTGGCTCAGTCTTTAAGCGTCTGCCTTCGGCTCAGGTCATGATCCCAGGGTCCTGGGATTGAGCCCCGCATCAGGCTCCTTGCTCGGCGGGGAGCCTGCTTCTCCCTCTCCCTCTGCCTGCCGCTGCCCCCCCTGCTTGTGCTCTCTCTCTCACTATCTCTCTCTGTGTGTTAAATAAATAAAATCTTAAAAAAAAAAAACCCAAAGAAGTGAGACAACAGTCATTGTCATAAAAAGCAGAACCATGTGCTATACATTGTGGATAGACAGATGAGGAGACAGAGATCGAGAAGGCCTACCCTTCACCTTGTCTGTAGAACTCGGGCTTCCCTCCTCAGCCATGCTGGATCCTGGAAGGGCCGTGAGAGGGCTCTTACAATAACAAAAGTATAAAAATAATCACTGGCTCTCAGCTCTCAGCCACTGGATGATGCAGCACAGAGCTCCTATGGCCTTCATTTCCCCTGCTATGTTCTCTGAGGACCCACATACTCTTTGGTGTTCATTAACATTCTTCCATGGCCACCCTAAGCTCTGTTCCACGAGTCCTTCTGGTCCCTTGCTGCAGCTTTGGGTGGGGGTGGTGCTTCTTGGTTGTCCCTCATTGTCCCTCACCACTCAGGTGAACTTCACTCTGATCTCAGAGCCCTTCCTCTGAACCCCACACTACTGAGGTCGGAGAGGTACCTCTTCGCATGAACATCATGGTTCCCAAGTACATGACCACTGCTTCTCGTCTTTTCTTAAAATATCCGAACTCCTCATTGTGTTCCCAGATATGCGGTCTCTGTTTTCCCAGTTTCTTATGTAGCGAATACAGGAAGTTTTATTCACTGATATTCCTCCTCGGAATTCTTCATACCCTTTTTGGAAAAAAATATACTGATGAGTTGCTGGGTGCGTGTGTAGAGGGCTAGGGAGTGAGAGCCAAAAGACAAGATGAGCTTGTACAAGATGTTCTAAACCTCTTTCTAAGGAAGACAGATCCTGTTGACTGGAGGGGCCTTGGTTTGCTGCACATTGGAGTCTCTCAAAACACCCAGTTTAGAGGGGCAGAAGCGAACTGCTCTCCCTAAGGAAAGAGAAATCAGGGAGGCTGGGCATTGAACAGGAGAAGAGCAGAGTAAATTAAAATAATGCAGTGGGGCATGGCCAGAGACAGACGAAGGACAGAAATTCTAGTGGGAAATATTGGAACTAGCTGCTAGTGATGTGTTTGAGGTCACATCCTCTCCTTTATAGCCCGTTTAATGAAAAGACTCAAGATAAAACCCACAGTTTGTGTGAGTGGACTGTGTGGGGCAAAACCATGCAACCTCGAATGTTTTCGGGGGGAGACAGATCACGTCAATGAATGTAGCTACAAGTATGGGAGTGGTGGAGACCACAGCAAAATGAAGAGGACAGGGCTAAATTTACTCCCGCACCTCAAATAATATGCATCGGCAGACCACATGTGTCCCACAGGTCGCTGCTTGACCTTTAAGGAAACTCAAAGAAGGGCTGAACATGGCTGCCAGGTGGATGGGAGATGATCCTGAAGGTGGTAGAGTGGACCTGGGTAGAGGGAGACTGAGGAGGTGAACAAGCATGCCACACGAATGAGCTCCTAGGGAAAGAAGTTGAGTTCTCCAGAAACAGATGCTGCTCACTCAACTGCTTTGTTTGAGATACAGAAAGAAACTTATTTTATTTGGTGGAGAAAATCCACCAAAGCTACTCAAATCATCAGTAAAATCTACCAAACTGGCCCCATGCCCACTGTGGGTGGGTTTCCTGTGGAGTGAGAACTTGTCCTGTGGGGCTCTGAACTTTGCAGAAATCCACAGGGAGGGGTTGAGGTCTTCCCAACTCGTGGGACTGGCTGAGGTCCAAGCCAATTACAGCTACATCTCCAAGGTGAAGAGGGACACAGCTGACATCTGGGTTACATTTATAATCCCAGTGTTCCAGGAAGATGGAAGAATAAATTACGGGGGTGCTGAGTGAGAGACCCTGGGAAGGGCACCTGTGTGATGCATACACCCTCGCTGGCAACCTGCCAGTCAGCGTGGGGAAGCTCACGTGGGTCCTCTCTGCTCCCCGTCAGGGAGTGTTTACCTCCCAGGGGCACTCCTGAGACATTTGTGCGGCTGAGGATTGGCCGGCATCCCCCAACGCTTTCCCTCCATGCACCGTGGCTGGTGGGTGCAGTGCTTGCAGAACCACGATGGCAGGAAATGAGAGAGGGCAGCAGGAAACCGACATGGGCCGAGGGTTGCCCTCAGGAAGTCAAATCAGCTCAGTCTAGGAATCATTTGTCATGGCCCTGGGAGCGAATCCAGAAGAGAGCACTTTAGGAAATTAGGAGGTCAGAGGGGGGAGGGTGAGCTGCCGAGAGCATAATGAGCGGGTGACACTGGGGTCTGGAACTTTGGTTCTTGCTTGGTCTCTTTGCATGCCTCCCACCGAGATCCCCTCTTCTCCTAAGGACATCCATGAGACAGCTCTGCGAGTCAGGGCTTTCTGGCCGGGGAACGAGGGGGCTACCTTCTTTAACTGCTCTCACTCAGGGATCAGGTCAGTTAGGGGAACAAGGACAGACCTAAGAAACCTTATTTTTGTTCTGGAATCTGGTTGTTTCTCAAATGTAGGCAATACAGTATTTGAATTCCCACCATTTTTCAAGGTATTGAGAATCTCTAGGGAAGGGTGTCTTAACTAGTACCTACAAACTTCTGAGACGATCAGATAGAGACACCAATGGTCCTAGTTTCAGTGTTAAACTGTGTTCCCTTGCTGTAATTCAGAAAGGTTTGGAAATGTTGGGTAGGCTAGTTATGCTATCTGTAAGTAGTCTATTTGCAAGCCGGACCGAAGAGCCTCCTGGGAAATAACTCACTGTAAATGAAGAAAGCATGCAGCAGATAGGCTTGGCTCAACAGTAGCATCTCACTGGTGGATGGGTAGGTGGGTACTTACCTGGGTGTGTGTGAATGTTTGCATCGACAAAAACGAGAGCCTTCATTATCTTCAGTTTAGAGACATGAAAGAGGTGTTAATCCTCAAGCAAAAAAAGGTCTAAGCACTTCTGAGCTATTTTCCAAAAGAAAACTGGTAAGCTGTTCATGCATAAGGAACAACATATTCAGAGCCTTATGATCAAGTACAACTCCAAAGGCCAAGAGAATCTGTCACGTCACACAGACGTGGGATGTACGGGAATTCAGAGTACTGAGGATGCCTGAGAACGTGGCCGATGGAAGGCATCACCTCCCAGCAGGCAGCCCTATGATGGGCAACTGAAGCAAAGATGGTAGTCCTGCATTTACAGGAGGAGACCAGCACAAAAGACGAAGAAAATGGCAGTCATCATGGTGGGTTCTATACAGCATATGTGTTCATTGTTTACCTGGCATGCAACTATCTCTCCTGCCTGGCCAAGAGGAATAGTGTGTCCCTTTGGACAAGGTGCTTATTCTCTGGGAATGCAAACAGTAGGACTGACTATGTAAAATGCAGCTGTGTCCAGCCACCTCCTTGGTTGACTAAAGAAAGTCTGTATTAGTGTGAATAACGCCTAGCTGAAAAACAGAAATAGAACTCAGCAGAGATTGGTTGAGCCCCTGGATCCCACCTTGCCTGAAGCCTACCTACACACATACAGACTTTTCAGTCAACACCTTCCTTCTCCTCTCCTTTAAATTTAACTTCATCCAATATGAGTTGGAATTTTGTCACTTGCAGCTAGTAGTTTTTCAGCACACATGACATATCCCCTTGGAATTTCCCAGCAATTAATTGGGGGCCACCGTGAGGAGATGGAAGAACTGCAGGGGTAAGGAAGGGCAAGAATGGTAGTTGGGCACAGCACACATGACAGGGCAGAGACACGCAGGGGAGAGTGTGGGGCTTGTTCTCAGGCCCATCCTTTGTCCTCTCCGTTGAGGATCCTTCACCCCCCTCTGACTATCTCCTTCAATGTTGTTATGGGTTGCGTTGAGTCCCTCCGGAAAAAGATACGTTGCAGTTCTAACTCCCGGAATGGCGGAATGTGATCTGATTTGGAAAGGGGGTTTGTTGCAGATGTACTCAGTTAAGATGAGGTCAGACTGGCCTAGGGTGGGCTTCTAATCCTGTATGACCGATGTCCTTAGGAAGAGGAGAGACACAGGGAGCATGCCATATGACGAGGGAGGCATGAGTTGGAGTGAAGCAGCTTCAAGCCAATGAACGCAAGGGATTGACAGACATCACCAGAAGCCAGGAAGAGGCAAGGAAGGATCTTTCTCTAGAGGTTTCAGAGGGAGCAAGGCCCTGCTGAGACTTTGATTTTGGACTTCTAGCCTCCAGAGCTATAAGACAATAGATTTTTGTTGTTTTAAGCCACCCAGGTTGTGGTAGTTTGTCATGGCAGCCCTAGGAAACGAATACAAATATCTTCAAGTCTCCTACTTCATCCAATTTTTGCCAAAGAGGAAAAAAAAATCTGTCTTATACGCTTAATCATTTTGAGGACTCACTATATTAAAATTTCCTAGGAGATTTGCATTTGAAAAGAGAACTGATGAGAGAGAGCAATAAATGAATGTATAATGGTGGAATTTTAGATATGGAGGAAGGGCAACCTCAGAGCCCAGTACATCTGTAAGTGCCTGTTTATCATTACAGGGGGGTTCCAATGTTTTCAGCATGACTTGGGGATTTTTTGAGCTGTCTTAGGAGCCACTGCAGAAAAGGGGTGGGTGACAAGAGGAAGGCAAGGGGGCTGGGCTCTGAGACCCCACCATCCCAATTACAAGGGGAGTAACTCTCTTTTTTATACTTTAGGGTTCCATAGAAGATTTCATTGGGAAAAGAGTTCTTGTGTTAAAATAGAAAGTCACAGCATTACGGCATTATTTAACTCACACTAAGGCAAATCATTTTTTTTTTTAACTCCACTATTTTGCAAAATGTGTTTTGTTTATGTTTACCACTGAGGTGGAGAGCAGTTAGGCTCTGCCAAGAATCTAAGGTGAAGAAATGGGGACACACAGGAGACGTCAGCATCTTCTTTCCCTTTTGTTTTCCGCTATTCTGATGGGCATAAGAGGAAAGATTAGCTGCCTTTTCTTTGTTCTTGTCTTTTAAAAAACTGAGAATCGAGATCTTCATGATCCAAAATGTGCTCGAAGACTGTGTTAAGTAAAAGTCAAAATATCTAGTTTACTCAAGTTGTTGATTTATTGGCTGTCTTTCTTCTTTTATTTATTTATTTTTGCCAGTGGGTGAACAGAAGAGACTGTCGGGATGTATTATTTGCATTCATGTGATTGAGGCAGAAGCAGTACTTGAATACAAAAAAAAAAAAAATGTGACTGATGCTGGAGGAGTATATATGGGAAAGAGTAGCTTGCAGTTCTCTGCAGTTGCAAAAGGATGATAATAATTCTTACACATTTGTGTCCCTTTATACTTTCACATGCATTATCTCATTGCAAACCCACACACATCCTGGGAGGTTTGCGGCCTGGTTTTCCTATCATCATCCCACAGATGGACTCAGAGCCTACAGAGGCTCAAAGAATCCTCCCTGGCCTGGGCCTGAGGCCAGTTAGTGAGGGGAAGCTGGGACCACCACCCAGGTATCCTGAGACCTCTGCTCTGTATGATGAGTAAGTGGTAGTTTCTTTTTCTTTCTTTCTTTCTTTCTTTCTTTCTTTCTTTCTTTCTTTCTT
>NC_058414.1:11202278-11231342 GCF_002201575.2 Neomonachus schauinslandi
CGCGCCCGCCCGCCGAGAGCCGCAGGCCCGCCGGGGCGGCGCGGGGAAGCGGGACAGGAGTGAGGACTGGCAGCCTGGCTGGAA
The DNA here is from genome assembly GCF_002201575.2 of Neomonachus schauinslandi. Classification (NCBI taxonomy): domain Eukaryota; kingdom Metazoa; phylum Chordata; class Mammalia; order Carnivora; family Phocidae; genus Neomonachus; species Neomonachus schauinslandi. The sequence continues at coordinate 11,202,363 of NC_058414.1, forward strand.
CCGTGCGCGGGGCCGCACGCGGGTCAGCGGGCGTGGGGGCGCAGGCCGAGCCCGGGAGCTCTCCCGAAATGACCCCGGCCCACAGCCTGGGGAACTATTATAAGAACGGGGACTCTTCTTTGCCGTGATGAAGTTCCTGGGGTTTGGTTTGTTTTTTTTCACGACAGCTCTAAAGACAGGGCCACTGGAGGCTTTCTGTGCGAAAGGGCCGTTTCAAATGTAGGTCCCCCCAAGAATTGCCCAGTGTGGTCTGTTGGCGTCTTTCTTGAACTGACTTTCGAATGGAGCCGTGCACTAACTCCACCATCACCTGGTCAGGGCCTCCAGCAAGCTTTAGATGCTTTCTCCTGTAGTAGGAGGTTGATGCAAGTTCAGATTTCTAATTCAGAGAGGAAAGACCCACCTGCAGGCAGGTTGCTAGTGGGCGAAGGATTAGGTTTAAAATAGGGTCTGGAATTAATTGTGCCCTGGGTTTAGGCCTCCGGGAAATTACAAAAGGTTCAAGGGACGGTTGAATGGGGAAAAGCCAGGACCGCTTTCAGGAAGGAATTTTTATCCCTTCATTTACCTATGCAACTTCAAGCTCTAGCAGGTCTGCACTATCAGAGATTTCCTTGGTGGTTTTTTTGTTTTGTTTTGTTTTTTCTATTCAAGCTGCTGGGACTTCCAACATCAGCTACAAAAAAATTTTTTCTCTTTTTTCTTTTCCCCATAAGCATAAAAAGTCAAGGGGCATGCCAGCAAATCTTGCACGTAATGTTGCATGTGGTGGAAGGAGCTGAGGAACAGTGTGGAGTTCTGAGAGGAGGAAACGTGGTGGGGGCGGGGTGGGGAAAGTCACCTTTCATTCCCGTCTAAAAACCAGTGGCATGTTTTCCTCAGAGAAAAATCTTTGAAGTGAAGCAGAACTGAAAAAGTTTTCCTTGCAACTTATGTTCTAAATAAATTATACTTTATTTAAGAAATCCCAGGTTTTAAAAATAGTACTGTGGGCCACTGCTTCAGTTAGGTAGGCTTGAAGATTCCACAAGGAATTTTTACTGGACACTTCTGTACCTCACACCTTCAAATATCAAATCAGGACTGAGTTTCCAAACTGGGCTTAATGTTCTATGGAAAAAAAAAAAAAAAAAAAGAAAAACCAACCTGCCCCTACTGCTAGAAGCGGACCCTCTTCTGCTAACTCTTCATGCATAGTTTTGATGAGGTGTGAGAGCCTAGAATGTTAAAACTTTCCCCTTTGTAACTGACAGGGACAAAGTTGTGTTTTTATCAGTAAAATAAGCTGATATAATTTATAGGGATATACAGGAAGCAGATGTCTACCTTGGCAAGTTGCCATTTTTATAGCCCTGTTCCAAGCATAAACCACACTTTTAAATAATTAGTTACTAACTAATGAGATCCAAAAATAAGTTGTCAAAATAGAAGAAGGGGGTAGATTCTTGAGTGACCAAGGGCCCATTTTTTAAAAAAAATCCATTTCGAACAGGGAGAGGGGGTAGGAATTGGTATTCTCTAAGACCATTAATTAGTGCAATTTCAGTCAGTGCCTGGGGCTTTACCTCTTCTCACGTGAACCTCTCTCTCTGGTGATGAGTATTTGGAGGGTTTATTGCTTTGTTAAAATGAAGTCCTTTGCTTGGGGGAAAAACCAACAACTCCACAAAACCCAAGTTTCTCAAGGAACTTTGGTGACTTGTCACCTCACTACCGTTAATTAGCTCCCTCTACTAACGGACAGACTTATTTCTTAGCCAGGAAGGAATCCTATCCCTTCATTTTTTTTTTTTTTTCCTGGTCCCTTGGCTTGTTTCCATGTGCAGTTTTAACTTAGCAAACTCCATCCAAATTCGACCAATAAAACCATATGTGGGTTTTGAGGGAAACAATTATAGTAAATGCCTGTTTATCCAAAATGGTTGTGAATGGAGTGTTTCGATGAAATATTCCTGTTGAAAATGATTACTTTTTGTATAATTCGTCAGTTTTCGAAGAAACACTGGATATGAAAGAAAAGATATGTAGCGGAATCAATGGTGATTAAGATTGAAGACACTGCAGGATTGTCCGGGTCACCAGGTTATCTCAGGATCGTTTATTTACTCGGTAAACATTCTTATGGGTATGAGGTGCTAAGAAGATAGCCATGGTGCTTGTCTTCATGGAGCTTAGGATCTGGAGGGGAAGCTGGCCATGAAGCCATTCAGGAAAGATTCTGGAAGATGACTTCATTATTGTGATGGGCATTGGGAAAGGCTCATGGCAGGCTGTTGAAATTCAGTAGTCTGGGCTGCCACCCATTCATTTCTTCATCCAGTTGGCAAAAACTTCAATGGGTACCTGTTGCACTGGACACATAGCAGTGAACAGAAATGTGTGGAACAGTTGTCTGCAAGCTTTGCTGAGCCTAATGCTTACCAGTGCTGGCTAAAGTTTCCAGGGGCTACCTCCGAGACGTCAGGGATTGGACCTGGGAATTCGAATGTCTTGGAAGCACTGTAGCAAGGCTGATCCAGGTGGCTCTTGTCCGACCTTGGGAATCAGTGCTCTGGACTGGGTTAAACTCTTCTTGTGGCATACTTTAAAGATGATATTAACATCAGTTTTGGGGGGAGCATACAGGTTCCCGATCTGTATTCATGGAAGAGCTTGGAGGGCCCGTGATCCCTTGGAAATCAAATGTACACTCTTTGGTGTGTGTTGAAGGGTGTTTTTCTGGGGAGAGGATCCATAACTTTTAACATCTTAAAGAGGACTGTACCCACCTTCCCCCAAGGTTAAGTCCCAGATCCCAAGGTGTGATTCCATCATGTGACAGATGAGAGATCTCAAACGCGGGGTAACTCCAGGGGGCGCCATTCAGGTAGCAGCCTCTAAAGAGGCTCTGGCCTCTGGACCAGCGCCTGGCGTCAGCCCAGTGAAAGGAGGATCAGCAGCTCCTTTACTGTGGTACTTTGTTAGCGCTCTTTGACAGATGTTTCAGAATTTGGAGTGGATCTCACAATTGATATGCAAATTTAACTCAGTGCTGCTTTTTTTCTTTTTTTATTCTAGAAAAGCTGTTCTTAAGTAACTTGTGTGTTTTACAATGAATGACAGTGGATAATCAAGGCAAACAAATGGGGGTTAGCAGAAGAGATATAGGAGTATTTGGAGGGTTTATTGCTTTGTGCCCGGCAGCCTCTGGATGTTAAGCTTTTCTAGTTACTTGAATTCCAGACCAAGGGGAGAATTTCTCATACAATAAAGAAAGACTTTTCAATTCCCTTGCAAATTTGAGTTAAGGATGACTAAAAAGATTTCATCTGGTATTTTAACCCTTTTATAGTCGGTTAAGCAGTTGCTTGTTTTATTTCAGTAATCGTTGTTTGGATTGAACATGGTGGCGTCTGCTAATGCCCACCATGAGTGTTGCAATCTAGACAGCTTGAGGAAAACATGCTGGAGAGGACACTTTTCATCTTGCAGTCTTTGCAGGTGCAACTTATGACTGCAAAAACAAACAAACAAAACCAAAAAACAACAAAAACAAGAACCAAAGAGAGGAGTCAGGGCACTTGCCTGTAGCTGGGTGTTCATATTTCTTAAGCGGTCCCAGTCTTTGCTCTCAGCAATCTTTTGACTTTTCCTGTGGGATCCAGAGCATGTTGTTCTGTTGCCTTTGTTGGTTTTAATAATGTAGCACAAATGAATTGAAACGTTCTCATGTCTTAAGAAAGCCTAAAGAGTACGGTTTACCTCGGTGAATTAGGATGAAGGGGCATTTTGCAATTCAGATATATCAGGTCAGCAGACATCACGAGCTTCTTGGCCCACATCATGCTCTGCTTCCAAAAGTGGAGCTGGGCTTGGGCTTGAGAAATGGCCATGCTCTTTGAAACACCTAATTAATACTTAAAAACCTTCCCCTTTTGGAAAGTTATCGCAATGCCCCTCCCTATAAATTTGGCCTCCTGAAGAGACACTTGTAGATGTGGCTTACAAAAGTAATGCGACCCTTGGGTTTCACACCATAAACACAGCTGAAAATTGAGATCTTCAGACCACTTTATAACAAATGCCCAGTAGGAATTTGGGAAAAGTCTCACATTATGGATACTTCCCTGCCTTCTCCTTTTGCATGTGTCAGACAGAACTTGACTGGCTTGTTATTACAACTTGGAGGTATTTTTGCAAGAAAACTTGTGGGCAAGGGTCTTCCAGATTTCAAACTCCTTAAATAAAGCTCTTAGACCCCTCCTCAGGCCACAGGTGAAGTGGGCTTTTAAGTGAGAATTTTTTTTTTTTTTTTTGGCCCACTCTTCCTGGAAGTTGATGGCGCTATTGTTTTGTTTTAGGCATTCCTGGTAGCAGAGAGCTGAAGTAATGAGAAGGCATCATGGAGGCCCAGTCCCACAGCTCCACAACCACTGAGAAGAAGAAAGTGGAGAATTCCATAGTGAAATGCTCCTCGCGAGATGTCAGTGAGAAAGCCGTGGCCTCCAGCACCACTTCCAATGGTGAGCAGCTGTGGGCATTACCAGCATCCGAGCCTAGAGTCATTTCTGTGTTCTCTGCCTTCCTTGTCCATTGAACATTTGCACCTGGACCAGGGTTTGTTCCTTTAGAGGCTAAAGAAAGCAAAAGGGGGGTGCGGGATGGGCAGGTTTTAGTGAGCTCTATTTTGGCACCAAAACTACATGTTTTCTTCCAAATTTTCTAATTTGAGATGTAAATGTGATAGGTTATTTATTATAGGAAGTTCCTGTTGTGGCATTTTGGAAATCATCTTGATTAGTCTGGCAGGAGTTCAAAATACTTTGCATTTCACATGGAAAGTCTACACTAGTTGGAATAATTAGTTATTAGTTATTACAAAAGACACAAAAGTTGCCTTGTCAAGATTTGGTGAGAGGATCCCTGCCTCCCCCACCAACTCTGTGCAGTTCATTCGAAAGGATTTTAAAAGTTGTTAATGGTTGGACCTCAAGGTAACACTGGTATCTGAGACGCAGGTTTGGCTGTTGGCTTATAAAAATGGACTGAATTGTGTTCACAGATAACACCTAGCTGCTGTTTCTGGGTGCTATATATATATATATATTTTAATATTTTAAGCACAGTGTTGAGAGGCATTTCAGTTCAAACAGGGAGCATTGCAAACAAATTCCAGAGCCCCCCTCTGGAAAAAACCAGACTGAACAGGTTAATGGTGACCGCTTCCTTTTCCCTCTTTTCTACTGTCCTAGGCCAGTAGGTGCCTTTGCTTTTTGTAGATTTCATAGCCTCCCCAGCCTCCTCCCACCACCCTCCACTTTTCCATGTGCCCTTGAGAAGAATGAGCTGGTCTTTTCTCCAACCTTTAGGGCACTGCACATCTGGGCACCCTGATTTGCATGAGCCAACCTGCTCCCTCCCTCCCTATGGGCTTTTATTTATTCCAAGAAAGACTTTACTAGGTTGACTTATAATTTTTTTTTTTTTTTTACATACAACTGGAGAGTCAGAATCTACTTTGGAAGGTAACTGCACCTTCCTTTCCTGACTGTGGCCTTGTCCAAGCTGACACCGAGGAGCCTGGCCCCTGTTCCCCGTGCCCATCCCTGTCCGAGGCTCCCCTTCCTGGATGTCACCAGTGTGCGTTGCTGGCTTGGCTGGGCCACGGGAGGGGCTGGTGTTAAATCTGCTGCTAATGAGTCCAGTTTTGAATTGATCCTCAGGGACATATATTTATGTCTGAGTTAAAATAATGAATTTACATACATGTGGAAATTTGTCCCTATTTCTCCCTTTATTTGTGGTATTTAAAGTCCGGACTGGATCTTATTTTAATGGAGCTGGATAGTTGTGTTATTCTTCCAGTGTGGTTAAAGAAGCCCTGTTTTCACCTTTTAAAACATCACGTGACCCTTGTTTCTTTTTTTCCCTGGAATTCATAAAAATTAGGCAAATTTCTTATTCCAGAAATAGAATCAGTACATGCAGGGTAGGTTGTTTGATAATTTTTATTTTATTTTATTTTTTAAAAATATTTATTTATTTGAGAGAGCGAGAATGAGAGAGAGAGAGTACATGAGTGGGGGAGGGTCAGAGGGAGAAGCAGGCTCCTCGCTGAGCAGGGAGCCCGATGCGGGACTCGATCCCGGGACTCCGGGATCATGACCTGAGCCAAAGGCAGTCACCCAACCAACTGAGCCACCCAGGCGCCCTGTTTGATAATTTTTAATAGTGATGTAGGAATGAGCACTTTCTGGGTATTACGCTTCGCGAAACATGAGCTTTTGGTTATCTACAGCTTGTGTGTGCATGAGCGGGTATGAGGGTGTGCAGAAGTGTGTGGGTATGTGCGAGCATGAGTGTATAGGAGTGTGCATGTGGGTGTGAGCACAGGTGAGAACGAGTGTCCATTGGCTGCCCTTGTGGACCCTCTGGAAGGCACTGTCCTTGTGGAATTTCAGCAGCCTCGCCCAGAGGTCGGTCTGTCCCGCAGAGGTGGGTCTGTCCCGTTGAAGGTGCTGCCACTCCTGCTCCTCCCACACGTGCTTTGGGAGGGTTTTGGTGCCGCTGAGTTTGTCTCGAGCCACACTGACCACGATCCTCTCATGAACCTGGTTAGGGGGACTCAGAACAGAACCAACCTAACCAGCCCTGTGGGAGCCAAGCAGTCCCTCGAGAACATTAGCCAGAGAAGGAGCAGTTATGATTCACGAAGTTGGTCCTGTCGTCTGAAGTAATCATGGATCCTGAACCAAACTCTCCTAGCTTTTGGCCCCATTGGCCTGTGTCCTTGAAACACACGTGGCCTCCTGAGCGTAAAACCTGTCCTGTTTGGGGCAAATGCTCATGAGGTTTGCAGGGCAAGTGCCTGAAAGAGAGCTGTCCTGCTAACCCGGCCAGCTCTATGTTCCCAGTGTTCCTGTTTCTCCTAAGGGCTTTATTAAATGTTTATTTTGGGATAATATAAAGACCCCACCAAGTAAAAGAGAAATGGAAGTGGTGGTTTTATGCATGGGTTGCAGTTCTCCTGGAAGATTCCAGGAAAACCGGAAAGCAAATTTAAAGACAAGAACAAAAACCTTTTGCTTCATGATTGCTCCACGTGAGCAATGCTAATAATTGTACCAGGGTCCTTCACAGGTTTTCCTAACTAGTTCAGAGCCTCTTTGTAGTCCCAGGATCCTGCTCCAGGGGCTGGAATGACCCAGCCTCTTTTTTGTTCTGCAGACTCCTACCTGGTCTCCTGCTTCCCTCCACACTTGGCTGGGGTCATCCAGCTCAGTGGGGGCGTGGGGGAGGTTGGCAGGGTTCGGTCCAGGTTTGGTTTGGGTTTTCCTGCACGTGGGGCTGCTGGTGTGCTGGGTATTGCTGGCAGGTGGCTGCCATGGCCTCGATCATCAGTTCTTTTGTCCGCCCTGTCTCCTGTTCTCTCTTTTCTCTTTCCAAACATTTCAGTGGTGCCTGGATACCTGCACTGAAGCCGTTCACACAATGCACATTAAGATCATGTCCATCCTATCGTAGCTAGTACTAATTGCTGCTATGTCCAGGGGTGTTCTTGGGCTTTCTTTATGAAGCTCTGAAATTCAGGGATTTGTCCATGAATGGCTAAAGATGAGTTTAGCCTCAAGAACCAAATGGATGTAATACATGCATTCCACCGCCCCCGTCCACAATCTCATGATTAAAATCCAACAAAACAAGCAAACAAAAAAATTTTGTTATTGGTGCTGTGTTAGGTTGACTTAATATACTTTTTCAGCCATTGTGTGCTACGATTTGTTCCCGATTGTGAACCTTCTAGCCAAACCACACACATTCCACTGCATGTCCTTACACATCTGTTTTCTTAGTTTTCTCAGCTGAGTATCTAGTCCTAGAATAACATTCATACAGAGTTTTGTTTAAACACACACATTCGCACAACCCAAATGTATGGTTCAAAAACTGAACAGCCTTCTAAATAAGCATTTGACTCTTAACACTGAAATTTAAAATGACACACACAAGCGAAAAGCTGTTCTGAGTCTTGTATGGGGGAAAAAGACAAGCCACGTTTGATTTTTTGTAACATTGAAGAGCCTCTATCAACCTAGAAAGCATTTAGTATTCTTACCCAGAAACCACAATGTGTGTGTTTCATGTGTTTGATTTTAAGCTTTAATGTTATTTAGTAAACGTAAATGACAGAAGAAAAGACTTTTAGTTCTCTGAGTTTTTGTTAAGTGCAATTGTGAATGAAGGATTATTTTTGGCATCTAATATATTTCACATATACAGTGAGTGCCCACATATTAGGTGCCATTGTTTACTTAAAAACCACCAAATGTGTTAATATGCTAGCACTGCAAGTAAAATTCCTTAATAATCTGTTTGTTGCTGGTATGGATTCATTGCTTTCAAAGCTGCACGTTCTGTTTTGTAAATAGTAAATGGTTTTTTAATCCAGATATTCTGGCGTTTTAAACACTATCCTTATCCTGTAACGTTTTCTTCCATGATTTGCAATAACTGACTTTTCAGTTTGAAGTGTTTTATGTCATTTTTGGCCTATGATTTTCTTTGAAAAGGGTAATCTGATCTTTCTTATTAACTTACTATTCTGCTTTAAAAACAAGAAAGGCCCTAATAATGAACGTATGTAGGCCGTGGTCTTGGAGATCTTTTATTGGCTCTGATGGTTATTGGGAACATACCTTAAGTGATAGAAAGCAGAAATTATTATCCTAATGGTGATGCAATGTGAAACCAGAGTTGATAGGTTAGTAATGGAGAGGAAGTTCCGTGTTCACTCTGTTTCTTCCAAGAGGAAGGACTTGGTTCTCCTCTGCTTAAAAAAGACTCTTAAAGGTTTGTAAGGGGAGAGTGTTATGGTCTGCAAATACGTAAGGAGATACTTTTTTTTTTTTTTACTTTGACCTTTGGTTATTTCCTGGCCCTGGGATTTTCTTTTGAACTGTCCAGTAACACCTATCAGTGTATCGTGATAGCAATTGGTCTCCTGGCTGGGAGTAAGGTGGCTCAGAATTTTGTTGGGAATTTGGAATTCATTGGCTCTTCTCCACCATGAGCTCTCGTCTCGCTGAATTTTTTTTTTTTTTTAATGGTAAGCGAGGATGTACTTAATTCTGCTCAGAAATGGGTGAGTAGTTTGTACCCTGTAGACTGTGAGTTTTAGTTTTCTTGTGCCTTTAGATGTTCAACACCCCCTTTTTTTTTTCTTGGCCACATTTTGTTTCCTGGCACATGACAGATGGATGGGAAGGGCTGTCAGATAAAATGGATTCCAAATTATAGGATGTTGGTTAGGAGAACCAACCTTTGGTTGGTTAGGTTTGGGGATGTGAAGGCTTGGACTGAGTTCTGCACCAGGTCTGGACTGGCTGTGTGAGTGCGGGCAAATTAACTTCTCAAAGTCTCAGTTTCCTCATCTTTTTAGCAAGAAGGTAATGAGACCCACTTCACAGGATCTTTAGGGGATTAAGTGAGGCAGTGTCTGTAGCCTTCTGTCGGAAGAGCTTAGCAGATGTCAGCCATTGTTCTTGGTCAGAGCATGTGGATGAGTTAAATGTTATGAATCCAAAACAAAAGGATTGTGTTTTCTTGAAAATACACATAGGTTTTGAAATGAAGGGAAAAATGTTTGGAAAAAGTAATTTTGAATCTGCTGGACTCTTGAAAAATAGTTCAAGATGTTTCACAAATCCTGAATGTGACCAAGTTGCACATCTTAAGGAAGGATGGATAGCAAAGTTTCTGTGCCATTCTTCTGAATGGTTTCTTAAGCCAGAAAATCAGGAAGATAATTTTGAGAAAATTTATTTTGAATTTTTTTAAGCTTGAAAACTAACATTGATTATATGGCTTAGCATAAGAAACAGCATGTGCATGTCCCTTTTCTTGATTCTTTTTTCTGGGGTAAAGTGTTTCCCATTTAGGAGATGGTTTGTGTTGTATCAGAGTTAGATTTTATGTTTCACCTTTTTAAACCAATTAACTAATGATTGTTAATCTGGTTCTCATAAGAGCCCTGGCTCCCTTGCTCTCCACACTCACGTGTCCCTGAACCCGGCAACCTCTGATTCTTATTTAGGCTGAGTAGATCACCTTTCCTGCAGTCACCCAGGCTTGAAACCGCACCATCACCTTTGACCCCTCCGTCTCTCGTGCTTCCCACATCCTACTAGTTTTGAAGTCCTGGTAGATTTTCCTCTGTAATTATTCACCCCTGTGTCCCTTCAGGCCACCCTACTGCGCTGTGCTATTTAAAACCTACTACCTCATGCCTAGACAGTTAAAATAACCTTCTATCCAATCACCTTGCCTTTGGTCTCTGCTCTTCTCATTTATGGGACTTGTTCTTGCCAAATTAATTTTTTTATGGTTCTGCTCATGCCATGCCCCTCCTCTAGAACCCTGAATGATTCCCAGCTACATAGAGAATACTGTTCAAAAACCCTTTGATTAACATTTAGGTATCTTCCAAAATTTGACCGCAGCCTGACTTTCCAGTCTGATCTGCTGCTACCATACTTTTCCATCTGTAACCCATATTTTAGCTAAATTGAAGGGCTCTTTGTTTTCGTTGATGTTGTTCTTCCATAGAATGAGTGTAAATTCTTCTCAAATGTGACGATGTCCTCCATCTCTCTCTCTCTCCATACAGTCTTGTGTCCTTTTGGGAACTACCTGGTAGCACTTGGTTTTTTGGGTATTTTATTTATGATGATTATTTGCATGAATAGATTAGATTATATTTTAGAGAAGTTTTAGGTTTACAGAAAAATGGAGCAGAAAGTATAGAGAGTTCCCGTCCACCCCCTAACCCCCTTGATCCCCCTGTTATTTACATCTTACATTAGTATGGTACATTTGTTAAAATTGGTGGACCAATATTGGCACACTGTTATTAACTAAAGTCCATAGTTTTCGTTAGAGTCCACTCCTTGTGCTGTAGATCCTGTGGGCTTAGACAAATGTATAAGGACATGTAGCCACCATGACAGTATCCTACAGAATAGTTTCACTGCCTGAAAAATCCTCTGTGCTCCACTTATTCATCTCTCTCCCCTCTCCATAACACTTAATGTTTACCTTCTAGTTAAAATTTTTTTGAAATTTAAATTTTAGTTAACATACAGTGCTATTTTGGTTTCAGGAGTAGAATTCAGTGATTCATCACTTACATACAACACCCAGTGCTTATCATAAGTGCCCGCCTGAGTAACCATCACCCATCTAGCCCATCCCCCAGCCACCTCCCTCCATCAGCCCTCAGTTTGTTCTCTGTCATTCAGAGTCTCTTATGGCTTTTTTCTCTCTTTCTCTCTCTCCTTCTTTTTTACCCCCCCTTCCCATATGTTCATCTGTTTTCTTTCTTAAATTCCACGTATGAGTGAGATCATATGGTATTTGTCTTTCTCTGACTGACTGATTTCGCTTAGCATAATACACTTTAGCTCTATTCATGTCGTTGCAAATGGCAAGATTTCTTCCTTTTTGATGGCCGAGTAATATTCCATTATGTATATATACCACATCTTCTTTATCCATTGATCGGTCGATAGACATTTGGGCTTTCTCCAGTTTGACTAGTGTTGATAATGCTGCTATATACATCAGGGTGCATGTATCCCTTCAAATCTATATGTTTGTATCCTTTGGGTAAATACCTAGTAGTGCAATTGCTGAGTCATACGGTAGCTCTATTTTTAACTTCTTGAGGACCCTCCGCACTATTCTCCAGACTGGCTGCACCAGCTTGCATTCCCACCAACAGTGCAAGAAGGCTCCCTTTTCTCCACATCCTCGCCAACATTTATTGTTTCCTGTGTTCTTGATTTTAGCCATTCTGACAGGTGTGAGGTGGTGTCTCATCGTGGTTTTGATTTATATTTCCTTAGTTAAAATTTTTTGAAAGTAGCACCTGGTTTGTACCCCCCATGCTCCACCCCCCTTCAGTGTCTTGTGCTGGGAGGTCCCCAGCGGACATTCAGTGGGCCTGCACAGTATGATGCACAAGCCTGCCAGGATTTACGGCCGCTCCATGGGGACAGGGGACATGTGGAGCCCAGCGGTAGTGTTAATGCCAGGGCTTGAATCCCAGCTCTGTTGCTTCATTGCTGTGTGATCTTAGGCTAAATACTTAACATCTCTGAGGCTGGCACCATGAGTAACCCACCATGTCAGCTATTATTTGTACTAGGCTCTTTTGAGTGTAAGTCGACAGGATTTCATTCACGGGCACTTTTCATCTCGTTCTTTCAGCACAACATCATTTGGAAATAATCTAGGAGTGGGTAAACTTTAATCTGATCAAGAGAATTAGAGGGTATTGGTTTGCAGAAAACTCTTAAAATGTGGTCCTCAGGACGTAGTTTAACAGGCAGGTAAGCGGATGACAGGAGCTGCGATCAGCAAACTGCCTCGAATCACTGGTCCCGAAATTGGCACACGTTTGGATTTAACTAATCAAATGCTTTCAGGGTCTACTTCTCATTCATAAATATTCATTCAAATTATGGGATGAAATCAGTAAATCTGTGCTAATGGGCTTCCCTGAGGGTAAGCCTCCTTTTTCCTGTGTAAATAACTATTGGATTTCTCCTCTAAAAGGACAGTTCTTGGGCACTCAGATAAATGAGGAATGAATATCAAACCCATCTTGCCAGAGCTTTCCAAACTTGGGAATAAAAAGCCACCACATGATGTGTATTGCTTGTGGAAAGTTTCTGGGCTGCTTTGATTGCTTGTGATCAAGTGATGTGGTTATTTCACATTTCCAGAAATAAACTGGTCAGAATCAGAAACAGTAACCGTAACAGTAACAGCAACAGCTCAGGGCCAAAATGGCGCTTGTGGGTGGGCATGCTCCCTCTGGGGAGGTGGCTCAGTGGCCTCTGCCTCCTTTGGCCCAGGTGGGGGCAGGGCCTACGTGTCCAGGCAGCTCACAAGGTGGGATGCTAGAGGGTTGCCGCACTGAGTGCTTGGGTCCACCAGGCTCCCAGGCAGAGAAGGAGGTGGGGAGATGGTGAAAGCAAAAATTTCTGTGTTATCTTGTTTACGTGGAAATCTTTCCACATATCTCTGTGGTCATTCACATTTATTTAAGAAAACCGGGGCACCTGGGTGGCTCGGTCAGTTGAGTGTCTGCCTTGGGCTCAGGTCGTGATCCCAGGGTCCTGGGATCGAGCCCCACATCGGGCTCCCTGCTCAGCAGGGAACCTGCTTCTCCCTCTCCTTCTGCTTCTCCCCCTGCTTGTGTGCTCTCTCTGTCAAATAAATAAAATCTTAAAAAAATAAAAATAAAAAACCTTACATGGTGCATAATTCACCCTTTTCGTTGTGCATTTCTGTGAGTTTTGACAAATTGATAAAAGTCACGTACCCACCACCACAGTCAGGACACAGGTCCAGCATTACCCCCCACCGAAAATTTGACAAATACTTCTTTTTTAAACTTGGCTTAGCAATACATGCCATAAGAGTCACCAGTAATAACAGGAAACATTAGAACTACAGTTGCTGCTTAACGTTACGTGTATTTCATGTTTTTAAAAAGTCCATGTTTTTTTTTTTTTTTTAGGCCCTGTTTGCATAGTTTTTCCCTTTCTTTTTAAATATTTCGTGGGGCGCCTGGGTGGCTCAGTCGTTAAGCGTCTGCCTTCGGCTCAGGTCATGATCCCAGGGTCCTGGGATCGAGCCCCGCATCGGGCTCCCTGCTCCGCGGGAAGCCTGCTTCTCCCTCTCCCACTGCCCCTGCTTGTGTTCCTGCTCTCGCTGTGTCTCTCTCTGTCAAATAAATAAAAAAAAAAAAAAAAAAAAATTTCATGTTGAATTGTTAGTGGAAGTAAAATGTTCTTGAAAATTGCCCAGAAATATATGACCTAGTGTCTCTGTTAGTCTGTCTTTTCTGAGTGTCCAGTCAATGTATTGTTTCCTTTTAGGCCAATTTAAAATATCCTTTTACTTAAAACTACAAGGCACTCCTATTAAAGAGGGCTTTTTCTGCTGTTGTTTTGCCTCTATGAATTAATTGCACAAGAATGCTAGAATCAGAACATGTAATGCAGCTCCAACCTAGAGAAGAAATAGCAAAGCCTTTGTTAAATCTGTTTTCTTTCTTTCTCTTTTATTTTCTTTCCTTTGTTTTTTTTTTTGTTGTTATTTTTTGTTTGTTTGTTTGTTTTTGGTAACTTCCTTCTTTTTCCCCTCTGCTTTTATAGATGGGACTTCATCTCAGGTAGGGGAAATTTTTATTCTAAAAGTTCTTCCTACTCTGACTTTTACTTTTTTTTTTTTTTCCTTTTTCTCTCCTTTTTTTTTTTTTTTACCCCTTTCTTTGACTCTTTCCTCTTCTCGGGCTCTCTCTCTCTCTCTCTCTCTCTCTTTTTTCCCCTTTAGTTGTAGAAAGTTGAGTTCCATCCCAATTATTAAATCTTAGGAGACCATTCCCACATGGTTCCGTAAATGGTAGCTTCATCCCGCGTCCTTTCATCTCTTCCCCTGCTCTCTGGCTTGACAGTTGAAAAGGTCTGGCTGCGCCACACAATGGTTTGATTGGTTTCTCTGGGGGAGACTTTTCCCTGGCTCATCATTCGCCAGGCAGGTGGACCAGAAAGTCTCTTGATTCTTTTGTTGCCTCTCAAAGTCCGAGGTCTTTGACTGAATAAATCCGCCGTCATGGGATAATTTGCTAAAAGGAGCCTGGAAGATGTGAGAGAAAAGCCTCCCGACTTGGGTGCTGCATTAATGAAGTAACGGAGCCTTGGAGTTTGCAATGGAAAAATCACCAGGAATGCAGTGGGTGGAGACGGGCTTCTTTTATTTCCCATAATAAACTTTTCGTTCTATCATTTAAAGCATGCCTGCCCCTCTGCTTGCCCGCTGGCCCACTGTGCCTGCATTTGCACCCCTGTTTAAGGGGACAGCCCTGTCCGGCTGGAAGCCGTTTGGGCGCTCTCTCTAGTTAGTCATTAGATTATTACCAGTGGGTGGAAAGCATTCCATATGACAGGACTAAGGTTGAGTTAACACAGGATGAAAAGTAATTTACAGATAGGCTGTCCCCAGCCATCTTTGTAGCCCCTGATAAGGTTTCATTTCAGAATGGATAGGCGACATTTCCCCTCACGGACTCATTCCGCGACACCTGTGATAACAGCTTCTGGATCCTAATTGAAATTGGTTTCAAAATGGATTTTCACTTTTCTCTGTCTGTGGAAAATATTGAATGGACTCAGAGCTGCCACAGAGAACCCTGGACCTTGGAAAATGGAGCGGGAAGCCAGGATCATCTTTCATAACAGTGTCGATGATATGACAGTTTTGTTATCTGTCTTATTAATGAAATCATTGATCACCTGATGAGGGACATAATACACTACGTTCCACCATGTTCATGAAGCTCAATTAGATTCGTATTACAAATAAGGAGGGGGAGGAAAAAAACAAACAATGGAACTGAAGTAGTAAAGATCACTTAAAACTTTTCATTCCCAAAGGGACCATTTCAGATCAGGACATTCCCAGTGACTGCAATCCAAGTCATTTTGAAATTATCGGAGCCAACGAGACATTCCATGACCACCTTTTTGGCCAGTGTGGAGTAACCCATGTTTTTAGTAAAGATTCATTAAGTGAAATTCAAAAGGCGGCGGGGGAGTGGGGGTCGTGCGGGGGTGGGGGGGAGTTCTGAATGAAATGCTTTGGAATGAGCAGAATGAGAAAAACAAAATCCGCAGAACCTCTTCCCTCCCCATGGTGAAGGGATTTGGGGCTTGTCCGGGGTAGGTCCAGTGGATAAGGAAGACCAGACTGAAAGAAAAGTAGCTTATTGTCTGACGCTCCTCTTTTAAAGCGCTTTGGGAATCCTAGTAAGATGGGAATTCGATTTGGATTTAATGAGGTGGCTCTATTGTTTGGGGTCGGGCTGCCCTGGAATGTGCTCTCTGTTCCTCCCCAAGGAGGGGACGAGAGGCTGATGACTGCTCATGTTTCACGGTGAACTGTACTCCTAGGTGTTTCTCCTTTCTCCTTGCCAGCAAGGATCAATCTGGTCCCATCTGAGCTTGAAAGAGGAGCTGTGATCAAAGGCTGTAATGATGTCACTGATCTCTGGTGATTGATTAGGAACAGAAGTTCTGGGGAATTCTGCCTTATAATTCCTTATATTTCCTTATCATTTCAAATTCATTAGTGTCTCATTCTGGGAGCTAGCTGCTAACCTGCAAAATTACAAAAACGAATGATAGAAAAAACAACATATTTTTCCTCTGGATCTGTCTATGTCTATTTTTAAGTTTATTGGAACCATGGCTACATTTTGTAAGCAACCTTCCCCTTTAAGTGTACTGCGGGGAAATAGAATTCCTTCTATGAGTCGGGATACGTATTTTGGAATTCTGCTTGTAGATTGGGACAATATCATGTGGGAGTGAAAGCATTTACATGGTTTCCAAAGCAGTCTAATCATATAGAAGGTAGTTACACATTAGGCAGGCAATCATTAAATCTATTTGAATGTTTTATTACCTTGGAAATTTAGGATTTTAGGATATTAAAAATCCTTTCAGTTATTTTTATGGAACTAGTTAACATTTTCCTCCTGCTAGGTCAAAATAAAAGTCAATGCATTCCGTGCCCCAAGAAGTGAGAAACTGGGACAACTGGGGAAGATTCAACTTGGAAGGAAATAAAAAAAAAAAAAACCAAAAAAAACAAGAGTGAGCGAGAGATCTCTTTCTGGAACCGCTCTCGACTCTACTGTAACTATTGGCTTAGGTCCACATAGAGTAGGGATTGATTGCGAAAGCATTGGAAAGAATTCTGTTTTGGAAGGCTCGGCAGCCCAAGAAAGAAAAGTTGAATGGAAAATGGAGAATGTACAATATTATTAAAGTCACTGTTACCTCGTGTGGTCTGCTGTGGGTTGTGAAGAACTATTGCTTCATGCTTGTTTACAGCTAATTCCCTTCATGGAAAACTTCATTTTGAGAACCGCTCTGAGTAGGACTGATAAATGCGTTCATAGTCTAGGGTGAGCGTCTAAGGAGGAGAGATCATGCAAATGAGCCTTTGGGAGAAGGTAGTGAGGTAATTATGAATCCTAAGCTATAAGGGATGTCAGAGACTCCCCTTTCACAGAATATGTGTGTCCTCCTGACAGTGATAAGAAAAATAATCCTGGACCCTTGCCTATAACCAAAAGAGAACTTCTAGAAAGAACAGAACAATGGCATGGTTAAAATAATGGAACTTCCAGCAATGTAAACATTTTCTGGTAAAATATGCACCTAATATTCATTTGACGATTTCTTCCAAGCATTTAAAAGCTAGAAAACACACAGTGGCCCATTTCACATTAAGTTTAAATCAAATCTGTCTTGAAAAACTAATGTTTCTAGGCTTGTTTTCAAATCCTGGCAAGTTGCAGAGCAGTAGAAAAGTTCCTTTCCTATAAATGTTGACAGCAGTTCCGGTGGAGGCTAACAATGTTTTATAAATAGAGTTTACTTAGCAAAAACCATATGTATGCCTAGTGAAATAACCTCACATTTATTTATGTTTTGATTTATAGAAAACATGTGCCCCTTGACAAAGCCTTTGGGCTCTTTTCCGCAATTAAAAGGAATCACGTTTGAAAAAAAATAGCTACCACCTTAATGGGAAACTTTTTCACATAAATTCAAAGCACCTTCTTTGATCAGTTGCACACAAATTGAGACTATTTCCATCCATCAGTTTAACCCCCAAAACTGCGTGAATTGAAGGAAAAAAGATGCTTACACACACACACACACACACCCACACACCCACCCACCCCAGCGTACATATTGGTTGAATATTGGGGAATCCAAGGGTGTAAAAGGCTGGGTAACAGGACAGTGGCAGTATGCCCTTGCAGCAGGAAAATTTCTATTGTTGCTTCTTCCTGCTGGTGACTAGTGTTGGTATAGAATGAGGTCATAGTCCTCTGGTTTGCTTTGTTGTTTTTTAGACTGCAGAGGGGGAACATGGTCCTAGATGTACCTGTTGCTAGGTCTTCATCTGGCTATCAGAAAAGTATCTATACCTTGATTCTCTTTCCACCAACAATAGATGAGAAAGAGAGGGAGAAGCAAGTGCTTTGTAAATTCCTTATCTAGTTCCTTTTTCTTTTTGAAAATTATATGAGCTGGGGCCAGGCTATAAAATACTGCTTAATTACCATGCTAGACTAGATCAATGACTTTTGTACTGTTGATGCCGGATGGTGGGGGGATTGGAGGCAGAGAGAAGGTCAGTGTTTAAAGATAGAAATTTGATCATACATGGGTATACTAATGAAACAAGTATAAATCTGACATATAACTGCTGGTTTAATTTTGTACCTTGTTTTAATTTGGGAAGATTTCATTTTTAAGTACAAACGAGGGACTATATGTGCTTAGAAAAAGAGAGTTAAGTTTTTATCGAAAATCTTTCTCATGAAGGTAGTGTCAGTTTTCTAAGCCCTAGGAAATCCTAGTTCCTGCCTCCATGCAGTCGGGAACAAATTCTATAGAGCGTAGTGGGAATATTTCAAGAGCAACATGGCCTCAAACAGAAATGAACCATCTTTTTCAGCATGGGGGCTTAAATGTCAGTCCAGGACCCCTTGAGGTTCATGGATAGGCTCCAGAAAATGGATCGACCCTTCAAAATTATTTTAGGCAGTACTTTATGGGCATGTGTCTGTGCCCTCTTTGTTTGGGTTCTTAAAAACATTCATGACATAGTATTTGCCAGAAGCACTTGTCTATAGGATGATTTTGCAGCTCTAACTTTCTTTAGGAAAATATTCATTGAATGATGATAATGGCTCTTTGAAGGAATGATTATCTATGAGATGAGAACCCTACAGTGATTAGGGACCAGGAAACTGTATCTTTCTCATATAACATGTGCAGTGATAACCAGAGTTGTGACTCAGCTTAGTTGATAGGAGTTTCACATTAAGAATGCCGAAGATTCTGTGCGCACATCACTTTATCTCTTTAAATGAACTTGGGTATGTGATTTAAAGAGGTTTCCCCCCTCAAAAACTCTGTCTCTAGGATCTCCACCTTAGGTTTCCCAGGAATTTAGAAGAAGGAGCTTGAAAGGAATGAGTTAATATAATTTAAGTTTAGAAAGGGAGATCCAGGGGCGCCTGGGTGGCTTAGTTTGTTTAGTGTCCGACTCTTGATTTTGGCTCAGGTCATGATCTCAGGGTTGTGGGATCGAGTCCTACAGTGGGCTCCATGCTCAGTGCGGAGTCTGATTATCCCTCTCCCTCTGCTCCCCCCCACCCCCTCTTGCACACGCTCTCTTTCTCTCTCTCAAATAAATAAATAAAATCTTAAAAAAAAAAAAAAAGGAAATCTACAATTCTTTCAAATTAATCTGTACAGGTCATATGCATGTGTCCGTCTTGGGTTAAAAGCTACTGATGAGTTTGTTTAGGCCACAGTGTGCTGTCCCATTGGTAAGTCGAGACCTACCCAGGTGTTTTGAAGGGCAGTCTATAGATACCAGTTTCAGGTGCAAATCCAAGGTTTTTACCCGATTTTGACTGAATTGCTGATAATTGCAGGTAATTGTCACAAAAGCAGTAGATCCTCTGAAATCTGAGATGCGTGCTTTAGACCTGGTTTCATTAATTACCGACCCGACTTCTGCCACTCATCTTCCTGGGAGGACACGGTCATAGTCTGTGTTTGGACTCCTCTGCTGGAGGAGCATTTCGCCTTTTGTGTGGCTAACTCTTCGCAGACCGTGGCCTTCTTTTAAACCTCCCGAACATCCTCATAGAGTGCTCTGCATGGTTTTCTGTTCGGCATCTGGTTTGACACAGTTCTATTTCAGCATGGCTTCACTGAGGGTGTTTGCAAATTTCTTTGATGCTAATTTACTTGCTTTACACTCTTCAGAGTGGAAAAAAGAAACAAAGCCAGGAGCACAATAAACTTGGATTACCAGGTTCCTAAATACCGAACCTCTCAAATAACCCATATTTGTCATTATTTTTTGAGAGCGGCATTTGTAGGCTGAAGCTGGGGAGCACTGTTACTGTCGCCCTTCAGATAGAGCCAAGGGCAGGGGGCTCAGCCAAAGGCTGGAGGACGTGTGTGATGTAAGATGGTACCACACCACGTAAGGAAGATGATGTGGTCCATGATACAGAGATTAGTCAAATAATGCCTTTTGGAAAGTGTTTCCATGAAAATGGAAACTAAAGAGTATGAGCAATGAGGGGCACCTCTGCTTAAGCAACATCTGGCAGCTTGCCCCTTAGAGCCTGAGACCTTAGTACTGCTTACCTGGTTTTCTGCTCTCCTCTCAAACTTCTGGTTCATTCATTTTTATTAAAGGAACACATGCTCATTGGGAAATCCAGAAAGGCACCCAGAAACATGGGCATTGTTAATGCTTGGGCTTATTTTCAGTCTTTGTCTTTCTATTCACAGTCTCTGTCGTGTTCAGGTAGCCCTACGTTGGGGATGCTCTCCATGTCGCATACCACTCTCCTGCAGCTTGACGTAGCTGGTGATGCGATGCATTCCACCAATCCCCTCTTGCTGGCAGTTGACATTTTCCTTTTCTTTTTCTAATTGTAAATGAGGATATGATGAAAATGCTAAAAAATTCGGTGTGGTTTGACCGCAACTCACCACATTCGTTTCAAGAATTGGAGCAACTTAGATTTCCGTCAAGCTGTTTCTGTGAGTGCTCATTCTCAGAGACCCTTGGCAACATAATAGGGTAGGTGAAAACGTCCCCTCGTTTCTTAAAAGTTTCTAACAGAAGGATAAGACGCAGATAGAAAAGTGCACATGGCATGTGGGAGCAGCTTGAATTTTCCCGAAGTGGCTGCATCGTCCAGACAGCAAGCAGGTCCAGAGAAAAGACTAGCAGCCCCCGGAAAGGTGCCTGCCAGGTTGCTCCTGCTGTTCCAAGTTGCTCTGTTTATCCATTCTGCGGCTGATGGGCATTTGGATGGTTTCCAGGGTTCAGCTGTTTGGGACATTGGCTGTGGGGTACTTGATGTTTGGTAGACCTGGGTACACGTTTCTTTTGGGTACACAGCTGGGAGTGAAATGACTGCTCTGGAGAGGGTGTGTATATTTAGCTATAGGACGCTCTGCCTCCTGGTTTTCCCATGTGGTTTTACGGATTTGCTCCTCGTTCTTGCCAGCACTAGGTTATATCCCGTATTTCTCATTTTAGCTCTTCTGGTTGGCCGCGTAGTGGTATTCAGGTGTGGCTTTACCTTGTCCCTGATGTCTGAGGGAGTTAAGCATCTTTTAAGATATTTATTGTTCATTTGGATATCCTCTTTGGTGGTGAAGTGTCAAAATCTTTTTTTTTTTTTAATTTTAATTCTTTGGGGATAAATAATTATTTTCCAGTTGTCCTATCACTAATTTGAAATGATACTTGGTATCTGACGCTGCCTTACTATATTTTATAGCCTTTTTCTGTTTTATTCTATTGACCTGCCTATTCTTTAGCCAAGTGCTACCTTCTTTCAGACGTTACAACGTATGATACATTTTATCTGAGAGTGCCCATTACCTTTTATTATTGTTCCTTTTCAAATGCTTCTTGGCTCTTCTTTAGTTTTTTCTTCTAGGGAACTTTAGGGACACCTTTTGGAATTGTGTTCTTCATGAACTCATATATATATATATATATATATATATATATATATATATATATATATAAAATCATGGATCGATGATATCAGCAATAGTGGTTAATTCTGGGGAGAATGGAAGGGAGGGAACAAGGTGGGGAGGGTTCAGATGTATCTCTATCACCTCATTTCTTTAAAGAGAAAAGGTTTTGGGCGCCTGGGTGGCTCAGTTGGTTAAGCGACTGCCTTCGGCTCAGGTCATGATCCTGGAGTCCCTGGATCGAGTCCCGCATCGGGCTCCCTGCTCGGCAGGGAGCCTGCTTCTCCCTCTGACCCTCCCCCCTCTCATGTGCTCTCTCTCTCTCTCATTCTCTCTGTCTCAAATAAATAAATAAAATCTTTAAAAAAAATAAAGAGCAAAGGTTTTGAGCAATATGGCAAAGTATTATTAATGTGTAGACCTGGATGGTGGGTATCTTGATGTTGCTTATGTTTTTCTCTGAAATATGTCATGATTAAAAGATACCGTTTCCAAGTTTCGTTTGGAACTATATACAGCTAGTTTGTCCAGGCTTTATTGGAATTTTGTTGTCATAGGAAACAGCCTTGATCGTTTCTCTGCTGTGTCCACACAAGGTGACTCCATCAGAGCACACATACATGCACACTCACTTGGCGTCCACATTTGGCATTCATCTTCAGAAGCATTTTTAAAAAATCTGTCACTTATAGGAAAATACTTAGGAAATAACAGTTGGCAAGACTTAACAGGTGTTTGCTTTACTTTCACCTTATATACTTTAACTTGTTCTGGAAGCAGTTTACTTTTAGCTTTGTCTCATCTGTCTTGAATTGAAAGTTGCAGGTACCTCGATAAGTGCTTGAGTTAATGCAAATACCTCTGTATGCTCTCAGGAAAAATACTGTGCTCCAGCTTCCCTGCATCTGGCTGCATTTTTGTCCAGTTCCAGCAGCTACCCTCTGTATTCCTGGATAGTGGTATCTGTTCCGTGGTGGCTTTTTCTACTGAGATCGATCAATGCCAGGGTCAAGGATTAGGAGTGGGTGGGGGCTCTTTGTTACTGTTTATTTGTTTGCTGTAGTTGTTGGGAGGACTTTGACAGCAATGGAAAAGGCCAAAGGAATCTTGGCATTCTGACTCTTGACCTGAAGTAAGCCTAAGCTGGGGATAACCTTAGCTCCCTAATGAGTGGGTGTGCTGGATTGAAGATGATGCTGATCATGGCCAAATCACAGAGCAAGGTAGGTGAAGCATACGGTCTCGGATCTGTGTGGCATGTGTTGTCGTGACGCATGTGTACGAAGCAGAACTCATAAAAAGAAGACAGTCACAGACATCTTGAAAGATGCCAAGTAGCAGAATATACATCCCTTTGAAGATGGGAAGTGTTGCCACCAAAGGTGTACTTCCAGTAATTTCTTAAGCCTCAACTTTATACACTTGAAAGCATGCCCACGACCTGCTGCCTAAAGCTTTTGGAAATAACTGAGAGACATGACTCTTGCTTATTCTCCAAATTTCAGATCATTCAGTGTTTTGTTGGCCTTTTGTCTGGAGAGATACGCATTCACCAGAGCTATGCCAATAAGCACAGAAAATTTGCCAGCCCACAGAGAAATTCGAACTTCCTTTTTTTTCCCCTGCAGGAGTGTCTCGGGGAAATCGTGGATACAATAGCACTTTTCATGTCTAGACCCTGCCCAAGGGATTTCTGTCTAGTAAGAACCTTTTCTTTTTTCTTAAGCATACCCAAATGGAACAAAGCTCAGGAAGGGAGGTTGGGGATAGGATGCAGGGAAAGAAAATATAGGAAACCCTGGACCATCATATTTTCCCAACTCCTTCGCACCCAAGTCCACGTAGTTGTAAGTGTAAGGTTCTTTGTTAACTGCTGTGCTGCTCATGGTGAGCAGATACTCCTGAGGCCTTGTTAAGCGCCAAACCACCATATCTGGTTCTGAAGATTAATAAAGTATGGGGCCGGGTCTCAGGACCCTTACAAGTGGATGAGTAAAAGACCACCGTACAGTATACTTACTAGATGTATGTAAATGATGCCTACGGAGTATCAAGGCAAGTCTCACAGAAGAGGCGATTCTTGAAGTAGTTAAGGCGGGGGCTGGCAGGAGTTGGGGGGTGTGTGGCTGGAGAATAAGATAAAAAAGAAAGGTATTCTTGGCAGAGGGAGCAGCCTAAGCAGACTTGGAAGGGAGGATGTTCTTGCTGATTTGGGGAAATGACATGCGGCAGGGCAGGCCATGTAGTGGACAGGCTTGAGTTATAGTTATGGGCGTGCCACTGGAGAGGTATCCAGAGGCCACATGGTGGAGGCCTGTGAAGGCACAGCTGATGAGTTTGGGCTTTATCCTCAACGTGAATGGGAAGAGGGGAGTGAGAGCATCTCCTCTGCTGATGGCCCTGGTGGGGAGAGTGGAGGCGTGGAGGGCCACAGGTGCCTCTGGCGGGCCATGCACCTGCTTCGGAAGTGGAGGGCAGAGGGAGGTCATGTCAGAGGAAGGCCAGAGAGGCAGTGGAGAGAGAAGTGAGCGGGGCCTGAAGAGCTGTTGGATATGTGCAGGAAATCAGGAGAGGGGAGGAGGGGCCTGGTGGGAGGGAGCTTTCCATGTTAAGCCCTGTGACTTCCAGTGTATATGTGAACCGGACTGAAGGGGCTCAGGAGCAAGGCACGCTGAGGATAAGGATTCAGGATTCGTCTCAGAAGTATGTGTGGGCAGTAACGGCATCGGGCACGAGTGAAAGGGAAGGAAGACACACCGCAGTGGGTGAGCCCCAGGAGGGGCATCTGACGGGTAAGAGGGGATTGGGCTCGAGGACCAGAACCACAGACCCTGGGACACACAGGTGGCATC
Source organism: Neomonachus schauinslandi (assembly GCF_002201575.2). NCBI lineage: Eukaryota > Metazoa > Chordata > Mammalia > Carnivora > Phocidae > Neomonachus > Neomonachus schauinslandi. The sequence continues at coordinate 11,226,871 of NC_058414.1, forward strand.
TAGGCTGGTGCAGGGCAGGGAGCCGGAGAGCTGAGATGGCAGCAAGGTGGGTCTGCAGGGGGAGGCCCAGCGGGCGGGTGTGGGAAGGGGCGCTGTTCAGTAAGGGTCAGGCTTTAAGGAGGTGGAGGGCACTCCAGCAGGAGTTGGAGGATGGGCGGTTTGAGGCGGGTTGAGGGTGCAGGGCAGTGAGGGAACAGAGAGCAGGGGGCCAGGGTCCTTTGTAGGCCCCATGGGCCCATGCTGCTGGCTGGTCTGCATGGCAGGACCTTGGGATCCAGAGCTTCACCTGCAGGTGAAGCTGTAAATAAAAACTGGAGGAAAAGGAGGGAATGAAGAGATTCAGTGCCCGCTTGCCTCTGTTTCCTCCATGAACTTGTAAAGGATGATAGGAGAATAGCAGGAGTGGGTGTAAGAATGGCAGATTTTGGTGAGGAATGGAGAACATGTGAGTAGGACCACCCAGTAGCATCAGGGCCCGGCTGAGGGCAGACATGCTGGGTTTTGAACAACGTCAGTAGCCCCCCGTCCATGGACTGCAGCTGCTGCTAGAGCAGAGCAGAGCGAGCGGGCGAGTGAGTGAGTGAGTGAACGGCTAACCTAGGCTTAGGGATTGGCAGCCAGCGGTCTGGAGGGCAGAGAAGTGGTCAGATGCATGTCTCCTGTCTTCTCTTATCCCCTCAACCTGGTAACACACACACACACACACACACACACACGTGCAAGGAGGGTTCACACACTGGGTCGTTTATTTGTCCCTAGGTGGTTATGAAAGCCCCATCGTAGGGAGGAGGGCCATGGACGTGCCTTCGTTGGTAGGTATGCTGACCAGTGATGCGGACTGGGTATTGACTTACAATGAATAAAATCAATACTGACCACTCCTCTGGCATATGGTTGCTTTTAGTAGAATTGTTGTCTTACATGGTTTTAGGAGGGAGAGCTGGACAGGCAGTGGAATGCACTGTTTTTTTTGTGTGTGTGTGTGTGTGTGTGTGTGAGAGAGAGAGAGAGAGAGAGAGAGAGAGAGAGAGATCCTATGAATTTCAGGTGAGGTCAGATTTTGGGGATTAACACTGACCAAAGATGGGCCAATGCCCTTATCTTTGGAATTTTATTGTAATTTTATTTACTGTAAGTATTAAATATTAAATTTTTTAAAAAACTGGTTCCTTTGTGTGTGTGTGTGTGTGCCCACTTTGACCTTTTAAATTCTTTTATATGGAAAGCGTATTAAAATACCTTTTTTGTTTTCTGTTCATGTATTACCTAGTATTTCTTAAAAGGAATGGTTAGGATTTGAATTTACCTCTGTCTAGAAAGACGTTGGAGAAATACCAAGAGCTGAGTTTAACACACACATACGCACGCACACACCCTCTCCTCTTCCTCCCCATTCCTAGTTGGTATTCCTTAAAGGCCACAGCTGGGCAGGAGGGCATGGCCATGGGTCACTGACTAAGGCCAGGTAGAGGAAGAGTAGGGGTCTGGCTTCATGCTGTCTTGGCAACTGGAGAAGGAAATCGGAGTCCCTGGGGGCCATCAGGTAGCCAGATGTGTGGAAGCAATGAAGGAAGCAGCAGGTGAGTCGGGCAGGAGATGCCCAAGGACTGGACCAGGAAAACAAAATAGTGATTTTCCCTGGCAGCCAGCCGCCCCATCTGAAGAAAGCAAATTATTTTCCTGGGAGAATGCACCATTCTCTATGTGGAGAAGTTCTACACATAGGGTGCCTGGGGGGGGGGAGGAAGCCCAAGGGGTCCAGACTGCAGGGTCTGCCTGCCTGAAGCCCCGTGGAAAGCCCAAGAATGTCGAGAGACCCCTAGCACCCCAGGCATCCTCAGCAACGTGTGACGACTTGCCCTGGGCAGCCCGCAGGACCAAGTAGGCAATTTCATGGTTTCTAGTTCTCTTCTTTCTTTCTTATATTAATGATGACGGAGTGACAGCTTTGAGGATTTTGATGTGGGGACAGATACACATGTGAAGTCCTAGAAATTGCTTCCTGAAAAATAGCTTATGAGGTGCGTGAGGGCGAGCATTAAGGCATCTGTGTTTTCTTGGACCAAATTAGGTTCAGTGTTTTTGGATTCAGAAAGCATGACCATCTTATTAAACCAAGTAAAAAGCTTCTTGTGGACAGCTTGGATGTGTGAGAAAGGAGGGCAGGAGCTAAAGAAAGAACCTCTGGGGTTGATGAGCTCCCAACATCTGCCTTATGATCCCTGGCTGCTATGGCCCAGTATTTAGGTCAGGCCTGTCAAAGACATTCACCGTGCTTTTGCGGAGATGTCCCCCTGCTCCTGCAAATCACAGCTTGCCAGAACCGAATGGAGTCCTCTGTGCTAATAAACACCCGTGTTACAGATAAGGAAACTGAGGCTTGGAGGTTGGGTTTTCCCAGGGTCCCCTAGCTGGTCAGAAGCAGGACTGCCCCGGGCTCCTGCTCTCCTGGCTCTTGGCCCCCTGACGCTCAGAGCGGGGTGGGGGTAGTGAGCCACAGAAATGTGGTGGTACATTTTGGTGTCTTGATTCAAAAAAAACAAGAAGGAGCAGCTGCTGTACAATGTGAGAAATGATCATTTCTGTTGGGTGAAGTTTAGTTGCCAACCACTACGAAATCCCCATCTAATATGTATACGTATAAAAGCTGTATAAGTGCCACTGAGCATGTGTCTTTCTGTTTCTGTATCAGTACACAGCATGCGTGTTTTTCCTCTCTGAAATCTGTGTACTTTTTTTGCCATTGGAAAACTGAAACATGATTCCATCTCCGCACAGCAAACTGAGAAAGGACTACTTTGAAATACAAATGACAGTATCTGGAAACCCTTTAAGAGGCACTTAAAAACACTCAGGGGGCACCTGCGCGGCTCAGTCTGTTAAGCAGCCCGCTTGCGGTTTCAGCTCAGGTCATGATCTCAGGGTCATGAGATTGAGCCCCACGTAGGGATCCCCGTTCAGCAGGGAGCCTGCTTCAGGATTTTCTCCCTCTGCCCCTCCCCCTCATTCTCTCTCTCTCAAAATAAAATAAAATAAGACACTCAGTATAAGGGTTGTCTTGTGCCACTGCCAGTGGCCAAGCATTGCCAAGCTTTGGGTCTTACGATGGGGAGCTTCACCTGTCTCGTAGCTCTGGCAATAAGAGTCCTACCCCATGGATTGATCTGTCAACCTTCTAGCAAGTGCTGGACACTTACTCTTTGTTCATTGATATTGGGTAATTCTAAAATGCTCATCATCTCGTTGTCTCTCAAATCCTAGAGCACATAGACCTGGGATTCTTCCATCTCCTAGGGGTGCTCTGTGCGTTTTCATCTCTGTATTCAGACAGGTTCATCTTGAACCAACCCAGATATGAATGGCTTATTTTTTTTTTCTGGAAAGTCTTGGCTGAAGGAGATTCTTCTATCTCCTGATTGTCCCACAGTACCCAGGAAGTCACAAGGGAGTAAGAATAAAACTTGGAACCTGAATGGCCAGACTAGCCTGTCCAGTATGAGAAGCATCATTTCAGACCCAAGAAAGACGTTCTTGCCAGCCTTATTGTAAATTTACAGAATTTGTTGGTCTGCGAGCATCACCCTTTATATGTACACCACCCGCCTTTTAAGGGAGAAAAGTTATTTAAAAAACAACAACAGTGCAACTAATAATTTTTAATCGGCCAGCAATTTTCAGAAACCAATTTTGCAGGTGAAAAGGTAGGGTTAGTGGAATGCTGACTTACAAATCTTGGGGGGGAACAAAGCTTTTTGGGACCCATTTGATGTAGAGAGAGGTAGAGGGGGTCTCCCCATCCCTTCTGTCCCCTCCATTCCAAGTTGGTGGCCCTCTTGGAGGAAGCAGGAGGATGCTGAACAAAGCTGGGCCTAGCGTTGGCATGGATAGGCACTGCGTGGACTGTGTCCCCATGTCGTACCGGCCTCCCTGACTGGGAACCGCCTATGCGCCCCTGGCACCCCCTCCACACGTCCGCGTCCCTCCCCCAGGTAAGCTGAGGACTCAGTGCCAAGGTGAGCACCACTTACAAGATGCTTCAAACATGAGGCTGGGCCGCTGGAGAGCAGCTTCTAATGTCTTAGATCCATTCCAGTTACTGTTGCCAGCACTGAAAGACGGGCTCATCCCTCCCTTTTTGGTTTTTACCGGAGGGATGTTTTCTTCATGGTTCAGGGCACCAGTACACAGACCGCCCCTCTTCTTCCCCCACCTGCCAAGGGGAAGGAATCTTCATAGATCCATCACCTCCTGGAGGTGGGAAGTCTCGGAGCTCCTGGAGTCCGCCCCTTCTCTGACGCGCAGACCGCTTGGTAAGAGCCCGGAGGGTGCTGCCGCGGCCACTGTGCGGAGGGACAGCGCCCTTTGCCAGCGTGCCCATCCCGCTTTCAGACCGGGCTCAGTGTTCGGACAGTCTTCCTTGTGAGGGGCAAAGATCCCACCAACCCTGCCTGCCCGGTGCCCCTCCCCCCCCC
>NC_058414.1:11231442-11250679 GCF_002201575.2 Neomonachus schauinslandi
CCCCCCCCCCCCCCCCCGTGGCCCTCAACAGCACTGCCAAGCCAGGATGTGCGAGGCGTGCTTCATTCTCTGGATCCTTCTGGATCTGCACAAGGGAGCGCTAGTTCTTCTACGGATACAAGGGAGTATTTGCAGACCAAGGCCCCCAGATCTCTTCCCTCCTGTCCTCTACGGGTCGGCTTTGAATGTTCACTGTGTTCAAGTACGGAACGCGGCAGAGCAGAGCCACCTTGGTTACTCAGGGCGGGTTCGGGAACGGCCGTATTTCACGGTGTGAAAGCGCACCCTGAGTCGCCTTTCGCGTCCGCTAAGCCCTGTTTCTGACACTCGATGAAAATGCCTGGAGTGTGGATTTTTTGGGCCCTAAGTATAGGCCTCAATATTTATCCTTATTAAATGTCTTCCTCTTCACCTCAGCCTGACGCGACTCCTGCCCTCAAAGACCTCGCCACGTTGATTTACGAGGCTGACGTACAATGAGGGGACGCCCACGAGCGTGCGCGTCTGTGACTCACCTGCTCTTGCGTGACATCCGTCACACGTTAAAAACTCACTTTAAGTTGTTCTGCAAAGCAAAGCAAAACTGATGGAGACGTGAGAGGAAGAGCGCGAGGCGGGGGTGGGGGGGGGGTGGGGAAGGGCCTTGAGTGCCCTGCTGGCCCTGTGGCCCGCGTGGTGAGACGCGAATGGTGGAGGGAGCACCGCGTGCGGGTGCCCGGGAATCGTAATGACTGTTGCTTCCTGCAGACGTACTAGAACTGGATATCTTGCCTGTTGCCCTTTATTTACCTTGCGTACGAATGTGTGCGTATCAGCGATGGAAACTTTTCGTCTGCTCCCAGGCTAGCGGCCTGAAAATCATTTTCAGACATTTTAGAAATGTTAGTAACCCAACTTTGTGGTGAGCAGCGAAAACCACATCTAACATTTGGATCAAACTGTGTGTTTTCAAAGTACCGCCGGCTCTTGCATGCCTAACTGGCGCGTTTCTAACTCTGTTCTTCATATTTGCAGTGTATTGTTTTGGTTTTGGTTATTGACCAACTGCTTGATAGATGCCATTTGTTATCTATCATCGTAGTAAATTTAGGGGAAAGAATGCTTTGTCATTCTGGTTGGCAGTGAGATTGTCCCCAGTCTTTTTTCCTTGGCTGGATAAAGACAGTTTCTGAAAAAAGTTTGAGAATTTCAAGCTATGCCTTTTCAGGATCATGGATGTTGTTTTATCTGATTGTTTTTAAAGCAGCAGTCGAACGTTTTCTCTGCAGGAAAGTTTATGTATGTGCTGCACACGTGTGCACACTCATGTGGGTGCGTGTGTGTATGGGGGCATGTCTCAAGGACCTATCGAAGTTAGACCTCAGAGGGATATACTGATTCTTAAGAATTTAGATATTAAAACCAATCCCTTGAGGGAAGTACTGTGGGCTTGATACCTTTAAAGAGTCCAGGGCCATTTGCCTAGAAGGCCTTAATTCCAGGTCTTGCCAAACCACCATGAGATGAGGTAGAAACTCTTTGGAGAACAAATAAAACTTGCCCTAGCCTGTGAGGCCAGCCGTACAAACCTCCCACGTCCCCTGAGTTCAGTACCCCCAGTGTTGGCTCTGCAACATTGGTCTCAGGGCAGCTCCTCTGACAGGGAGGGGAACTGGGAAGACTCACACCCGGGGATCATGTCTCCACCTGGGCCCGCCTGCTTCCTCCCCATGGCAGAGCATTAGCTCTTGGGGGTTCTCTTTGCAGCTCCTGACCCCTCCCTCATCCAGCCCTTCCTATCACATTGCCCTTTATTTTTTTCTTCAAAAGAATTCATTACTCTATGAAGTTATTTTACTTTTTATGTGTTTACATGTTTACTGTCTCTGCACCAGGATCTGAGCACCCAGAGCCTCTCCTGTCATCTTCATGCTGTCCTTGTGCTTGGAACAGGGGCGGGCACAGTGTGTGGGGGCTCAATAAATATGTGTGGAATGAATGAGTAGGTCTAAAAATGACCTTCAACCGCACCTGGAGGGCTGTAGGAGAATTTTCGTTTCATTTACAGGATGCTGTTCTATAGACTATCTTCAGGTTGGGGGGGGGGGTTCTATTAATTTGCAGAGTAGACAATTGTGCCATGTATTTTGGACAGCTACACCTGTATTTATGAAAATCGCTCTACTCTGCTTCCACTTTCAGTCTGTCTTTACTGTCTTGGACCGGTTTCCTTAGAAATACCACCAGAGGCTTCATGAAGGTTATGTGGAGTGAGAGCCTTTGGCTGACATGGAGTGCACTTTTGGGGGTCTCCCAGGTTCTGTGACACCCAGTCAGGAAGTCATTTTGTCCAGAGTAAGATCCCCGCATTGTCTAGAGAGGGACCCTTGTTTTGGGCTTCACTTTAACTGAGGAAGCTTCCTTCCTTGGCTTCATCTTCCTTTGGTATCTGAGGGATACAGCCTATTGATTGGGGTTAGTGCATCAGACAAAGCTTCAGAATGGAGCACTTGTTGTTTCATTAGTCATTTAGCACCATAGACATTGCGTAGCCACGGAGAGGCTGTAAAGACGGGATCTTTCTAGGGACCCTAGGAGAGGTCAGCTGCGCTGTGACGTTAAGAGCGACACATATGGCGGAGAACTGTACTGAGTAAAGGTGATTCTGCAGCTGGACAGCCTCGGATGGGAGTTGTGCTTCTGCCCTTTGTAGCAGGGACCCGCAAGGTAGTTGGGAAGCCTCAGTGTCCATATTTGTATGGCAGGGATAACTACGCTGTCAGGAGTGATAGCATGAGGAGGAGGAAGTCCCTGCATAGCTGTCAAGTCCATGTTCAGCTCCCTTCTTTTGGAAAACGTTGTGATCTGGCTTCTTTCACATTTTGTTCTGTGAATAAATATGATGCCAGACATTATTTTATATTATAAAGATATTTTATTTACTTAGAGAGAGAGAGAGCACAAGCAGGGGGAGCAGGCAGAGGGAGAGGGAGAAGCAGGCTCCCCGCCAAGCAGGGAGCCCGATGTGGGGCTCGATCTCAGGACTCTGGGATCATGACCTGAGCCGAAGGCAGATGTTTAACTGACTGAGCCACCCAGGCGCCCCGATGCCAGCCATTATTAAAATAGATATTTTTTTCTTTTTCTTCTTTTTTTCTCTTTCTTTCCCCCTGATTTTATTCCTTTTATTCCCCCTTGATCAGAAAGGTCCAAATTCTCTAGCATCTCAAACAAGAAATGAAATCACATAGAATATCTCTCATCAAGTTTACCAACAGAGTTTTCAGAGGAAAATTGGAGTCTTCATGTCAGAAACAACACTGTCGTCCTCAGGTTCATAAGTCAGAGCTAAGAGGAAACTCAGGTGTTAACTTGAGAGTGACAAAGGTGGTGACCTCTTTAAAATGGACATAAATCAAACCTTTAATACTTTTTAAACTGAGTCCTGGCCAGTGTTTCTTGTAATATGCTTTAATGGTTGTTGTTGTTCCGTGTAAACATAGATTTTTGCAAGGTCTTTCTTGGGAGGTACATCTAATGTAATAAAATGTTAAGGGAGAGTGGTTTGTGGGAAGATGATACATTTAGCCTCTCATCTATCTGCCCTTCCCTCCACATTGTTTGAAGCTCTAGTTTAACACTGTCGAGAATTGTTAGTTCAGATTGGAAGAGCTGACCCACAATTCTGTTTCTTTACCACTTCTTGCTGAGAGATCTCCCCGCTCTCCGAAAGCAGAGCATTCCTCCATTCATAAGTCGAAATGGTGTAAAGCAAAGAAGTGGTCATTTAGAGGGAAACATTTTTTAGCATTCCCGGACCCAAAAACAACCTGTCAGGCTTTTCTGACACCTGAGGACACATCTTGTTAACAGATACACAAGATAGAGATAAAACACATGCTCACAGACCTGGCTCAGAGCCACGGTGGGTAGGTGCTGAGATGCTGAGTCAGCAGGTCCTGGGGGAAGGGTTGGTGTTGTTGCCCTCGTTGCCTGGGGTGGGCGCCGCCTCTGTGGCTGGCTGCAGAATGAACACTGAATGCTATTTTTGCTCTTTGACTTTCTTCAGAAAAGCAAAAACCCTCCCCAGGCTTATGAAAACAGGTAGTAATGTCAGTCTTTCATAAAAGCAAAGTGGTGGGGCATGAACTCTTGAAAAGTGGGGGATACCTCCATCTACATTTAGTTGTAGGTGCCTTTGAAAAGTGTTTCCCTTTCTTTTTAGGACCCTTCTGTCTTTAATCATAGCTAAATGAATGGGGCCAGAATTGTTTCCTGAAGCTTCTTGGGGACCTGCCTCATTTATCTATGTACTACTTGATATTAGTGAGGATGAGGGGTTGTTTTTGCTTTTCTGACTATTAATTTTTGCATTTAACTTTGTTTAGCTTACTGGAGACACTCAACCTGGACAAGCTGGCAACAAAAGCATGTTTGAAAAATGATCAAAATGGAAATAATTTAATTATAGCATTCTAGCTAGAGCCAAGGTACATAGAACATGACATACTGTGTCTGTTCCGTTGGCCCATGGATCCCGCAGAGGGAAGACAACAAGCCAGATTTATTGAATGCTTACTAATCCATCCAGCCATCCATCCATCCATCCATCCATTAATTTCTAAAGTAAATATTTTTCATAAACATCGTATGTTCGAGACATTGCTTTTGTCACGATTGCCGTGACAGAGCACAAAACAGCAACACTATTGGGACTGGAGCTGGGCATCTGGGAAGGCTTTCTGGAAGAAGTGTTTTATTCAAGCTAGAACATATAAAATAACAAAATTGGAAGAAAGCAAAGTAAGAATATTTGAGGAGGTGGGTACCGGGGAATTATGGTCCAGACAAAGGAGCAGTAGGTGAAAGGGATCCTTGTGTATTTAAGCAACTCAAATAACCTCCGTGGAACTAGGGAATGGAGTGAGAAGTGGTGTGTACTGTTGAGACGGGGCAAATAAACAGGGTCCTGGTTGTGGAGCTCCAGGAGGCCCAGTTTGGATTGTGTCTGGAAGGGCAGGCCAGAAGGTGTTCAAGCACGGACGATAGGACTGTTTTGGGGTTATGTCACTACAGCTCTAGTGTTTATGATAGGGTGGAGAGGGGCACAGAGGTAGGAAGACCCGTGGAGCCTACTGCATTCACTCTCGTGTACTCGTATCCAGGACTCTCGGGTGGGATCCTTCGGTAGATGGTGGTGGCGCCTTTCACCGTGAGACAGGAGTGGAGCGGGTTTGGAGACTATCATGGCCTCAATTTGATGGGCGAAGTTTAACGGCATCCAAGTATTTGGGACTTTAGAGAGGAGGCCTGGGTTGGAAATGCTGAAGGTAATTGGGAAGGCATGAGGTCACAGAAGCAGAGCAAGAAGAGACCAGGGCGGGCCTGAACCCCACAGGACAACAGTGTGTACCCCAGTGAGAGGAAGAAATGTCCTCTCCCTGAAGGAACATGGCTGGTTGAGAATGTGTGGAAACCATCAAGTTTGGGCCTATCCTTTCTAATCGTGAATATTTATGAGTTGTTTCCCTTTATTCTTTCCTGTGTTAGTTCTCCTCATTTTGGTAAGTGTACAGGAAGGAATGTGCCTGCAATAAGGTCGATCAATATTAGAACATTTACAGTGCATGTGAGATGGAAGGCTCTTCTCAAAGATTTGCTCTATAGCATTGATACGGGCTGGAAAGAGGGCGAGGGACTGTGCTTTATGCATTTTTTAAAACATAAAAATCAGTATTGTTGTCGTGGGCCAAAAAGCAAAAAATATCCACAGGAAACATAAACACCGACTCAAGTTATTTGGTGTTTTTGTATTTCTGGGAGAGGGAGGGAAGGAGAGAATAAGTCCTAATTCCTTAAAACTCTCTGAAGCAAGGTAACACGGTTTAAATCTGGGCTGTAGTTAACATGGAAAACTCGACCATATCATTCTTAGTACTTCTCTGTACATTTGGAATATTTCATAATTAAACGTTTTTTAAAAAGAAACCAGAACCAGGTGGGATGGTGTGTATGCTGACTGCCTGTGTGGTTCAGCTCTAGGAATCTGTGGAGACCAAACAGGTGAAAATAACTAGTAATAAATCTGTAATCAATGTGTTTACAAATAAATAACAAATTAAAAGGGGTGAGAGTACCCGGCCACCTAAGCACATTTCTGGTATTCAGAATCCTGCCCTTTGGTGGATGTGGATGTTCAGATCTGCATGCAAGTTGCAAAAACAGAACAAAAACCTCTATTGCTTGTGTGCAAGGAAAAAGGCCCAGCAAAAGCAGATTCATTCTGCGGGGAGGTCTTTACTTTGTGCTCACCTTTTGCTGCAAGAAGAGTTCCTGAGTAATTGGAGTCAGGATTTTTTTTTTCCTTGAAGCTGCTGATCAAAGGTGTTTCCATCCAAATGAAGGCAGAATGGCGCTCACAGAGGCTGGTGCTAGCGGGCAGGAGAAAAGGGTGAGCCACGCTTTGGGTCCAGGAGATAGAGCTTCCTCCAGGGATTTTTAAAATTCCCTTTTGAATGGGCTCATTGTTTATAAGAACAGCTCCTTAATGGAAAAACAAAAAAGGCAAGAGGGTCTGTAGCATGCTCTCTGCTTTCCTGCCCTGGCCTCATTGTTTATTTGATTTATCAAGTCTCTGAGTAGTTGCTCTGCTCTGTGACCTTCCTTTAGTTATTCCTTTGGAGTATCCATTTACTTTATTTAGAAACATAATATTTAAAAAAGCTGGAGCTGAGTCAGAAAATCATCACCTTTTTGATGTGGCCGTTTCCCTGTCTTTTGAAACCTTAAACTTGCTGAGAGCAAGCCATGAAGCGGACTTGCAGTTTCTGAATCAACAAGTATTTCTGGGTCTGGCTCATGTTCCCGGATGGTGGTCCTCCAGGCCTGGGATGTGGGGAAGGGGGCAGCAGGTCTGCTCCTGGGTCCTCCAGCCCAGTGTACACACACCCAGAGGACACGACGCCGGAGAATCGTGCTAAGTGGTAGAGGGGGACTGCAAAAGGTGCTAGCTAGGGTGGTGTTTGGATTGCGGGGGAGCCTGGTGGAGAAGGCACCCGGGGTGGGTGTGCTCATCTTAGGAGGTGGTGGTGCAAAGGGTGCGATTTGGCATCCATCCTTTCCTATTTAATACAGTTGTTGGATTAGTCCTCAGCCTTGCCTTTTCGGATTAAACATTCTGAATGTATGCAGTCTTTGAAAAAAGTTTACTTTTTCTAAGATAATTTTTTTTTTAAGATTTTATTTATTTGTGAGAGAGAAAGAGTGCAAGTGCAGAGGGAGAGGGAGAAGCAGGTTCCCCGCTGAGTGGGCCGCCCAATGGGGGGCTTGATCCCAGCACCCTGGGATCATGACCTGAGCTGAAGGCAGACGCTTAACTGACTGAGCCACCCAGGCACCCCTAAGATAATTTTTAAATTAGGTTTTTTTTTTTACATTTGTCAATCCCCCTTTTCCTTGCTTTTTTTGTTTTTTACTTTTAATTACAAGATTCTAACTATAAAGTTTGAAGACCAAAGATTAGATATCAAAACATAGTTTCATCACTTTAACACAAGAGCTGTTTTAAAGTTTAGCCTATTTTCTTTTGAGTCTTCACCTCTCTGTTGTTATTAGGTTTTTGTGCATTCTTTTATACTTATCTTTCTGAAAACTAAGGGGCCCCCAGAGGTGTACATAGAACTGTTATTAGGAAGTTGCTTGTAGGAACGATGAACTGCATGGATCCAAGCCTGGAGGAGACCATGACTGGCATCTGAAAGGACAGTTTAATCCCAGTTATTAAAATTTCTGGGCTGGATATTCACTTCTTTTTCTTCTAGAGGAACTTTAGAATCATGTTATTAAACTCCATCTTCCCCCACCCTCTGCCCAAGGAAATCAAGCATCAACAAAAGTAATATTATGTCTGTAGTAGATTGTGATTGGAATTACATTAAATCTATTTATTATTTTGGGGCTAATTGACATTTTTATAAGGTGCAATTTACGTGTTGTGAAATATGGTATGTCTCTGTTCAAATAGGGTCTTGTTTGTGATTGTCAGGAAGTTTTTAATTTTTTAGCTCCTTTATGTGCATTGCTTGTATTTCTTGCTGTGTTTATTCTTAGCATTGTTGCTTGAGTTAGGAGTGTGCTCTTGAATTGGGAGGCGGGGTGGGCCGGGAGGGGGACAGGAGGACTTTGCATTCAGATGGCCTGCTTCTCATACCAGCTCTGTCCTTTGCTACAGGTGTTCCTTCCAGCAAGATATGTAATCCTGCTGTGTCTTGGCTTTCTCACCCATAAATGTGGATACTAATGGTATCTACTTATTAGGGTTGTTGTGAAAATTAAATGAGCTAGTGTGTTCAGAGCTTCACACCATTTCTGGCAGTTAATACATGTTCAAAAAATATGTTTCTATTAGCTGGTAATTGCTGGTAAATAGAAAAGCCATTGATTTCTGGATATTTATTTTCTATTTTATGGCTATATTAAGTGTCCTATTTGTTTTAATAATTTTTCTGTTCCATCTTCTCGGCTTTCTAGGTTACACTGTAATACTATGTGCCAATAATAATATTTTCTTTCCTTTCCAATTGCTGTATACTTGATTTCTGTTTTATATCACATTGAACTGCCTTCAACTTCCTGGATAGTAGTGATTAAGAGTGATGATAACTATCTTGGCTGTTACTTTAATATTATTATTATTATTTTAATATGCTACGGAAATATCTTTCTAGTTTGGTTTTGGTACTTCTTTTTAAATCGAGTGTTGAATTATACCAAATACGATTTTCACCATCTTTCGTTTTCGTGATGTATGATTTTTCTCCCTTGACCTATTGACGATCTTTATATGTTTTCTTACAATCCTAATTTTAAAAATTCAGTTTATTTAAAGTAAAACAAACACAACCGCCTCCCCCCCCCCCTCTGGCAACCTAGGTCTGTTCTCTGTATTCCAGTCTATGAGCTTTGTTTATATATGTATTTATTTATTTTTAGAATCCACATGTAAGAGAGATCATATGTTACTTGATTTTATCTGACTTATTTCACTGAACATAATACCTACAAGGTCCATTCATATTGTCACAAATGGAAACATTTCTTTCTTTTTTATGGCTAAATAATATTCCATTACACATATATGTGTATATATAGGTATGTATATATATAATACACACATACACACACACACACACATGTGCATCCATACTACACTTTACTTTTTCACTTACCCATCAAGGAACACAAGTTGTTTCCATATCTTGGCTATTGTGAAAAATAGTGCAATGAACATGGATGTGCAGATACATTTTTAGTGTTTTGTTTTCTCTAGATAAATACCCAGAAGTGGAATTGCTGGATCATATGGTAATTCTGTTTTTGATATTTTGATGAACTCTGTGCTGTTTTCTGTGGTGGCTACACCAATGCTCATTCCCACCAACAGTGCTGTACAAGGGTTCCCCTTTTTCCACATCCTGGCCAACACTTGCTATTTCTTGTCTTTTTGATACTAGCTGTTCTAACAGGTGTTAGGTGGTACCTCATTGTGGTTTTGATTTGCATTTGCCTGATGATGAGTGATGTTGAGCATCTTTTCATGTGTCTATTGGCCATCTGGATGTCTTCTTTGTAAAAAAGTCTGTTCAGGTCCTCTGCACATTTTAAAATTAGATTGTCTGTTGTTTGCTGGGTTGTATGAATTCTTTCTATATTTTGGATATTAGCCCCTTATCAGATATATGTTGTGCAAATATTTTCTGCCATTCAATAGATTGCCTTTTTCATTTTGTTGATGGTTTCCTTTGCTGTGCAGAAGCTTTTTAGTTTGACGTAGTTCCACTTGATTATTTTTGCTTTTGTTGCTTTTGCTTTTGGTGTCAGATCCAAAAAATATTACCAAGACTTGATGTCAAGGAGCTTATTTTTTGCCTGTGTTTTCTTCTAGGAGTTTATAGTTTCAGGTCTTATGTTCAAGTCTTTAATCCATTTTGAGTTAATTTTTGTGTATGGTGTAAGATAGTGGTCCAGTTTCCCCAACACCATTTATTGAAGAGACTGTCCATTCCCCATTGTGTATTCTTAGTTCCTTTGTTGTGGATTAATTGACCACATATGTGTGGGTTTATTTCTCAGCTCTCTATTCTGTTCCATTGATCTATGTGTCTGTTTTTTATGCCAATACCATACTATTTTAATTACTACAGCTGTGTAATATGGTTTGAAATCAGGGAACATGATGCCTCCAGCTTTGTCTTCTTTCTCAAGATTCTTTGGCTATTTGAGATCTTTTATGGTTCCATACAAATTTTGGGGTTGTTTGTTCTATTTCTGTGGAAAATGCTGTTGGAATTTTGCTAGGGATTGCACTGAATCTGTATATTGCTTTGGGTAGTGTGGTCACTTTAACACTATTAATTCTTCCAATCCATGAATGTGGACTATCTTTCCATTTGTGTCTTCAATTTCTTTCATTAGTGTTTTGTAGTTTTTCAGTATGTCTCCTAGTATTTTTAATCATGTTTTCTGATATAAAAATCTATTTGATTCTATATGATTCTAGGCTTCTTGATGTGATTTCATTTGCTAATACTGTATTTAAGATCTTAATAGTTTTACTGTTTGTCCATAAGTAGTTTTTTTTTTTTTTTTTTTTTTGAGATTTTATGTATTTATTTTTGTGAGAGAGAGAGTGAGAGAGAGGGAGAAAATGCGCCCATGCATGAGCAGGGGGGAGGGGCAGAGGGAGAAGCAGGCCCCCCGCCGAGCAGGGAGCCCGATGCGGGGCTCGATCCCAGGACCCTGGGAGCATGACCTGAGCCAACCGACTAAGCCATCCAGGTGCCCCTTAATTTTTTTGTTCACATAGTATTAGATTTTGACATTTGAATTGCATTAGTTTTTTAAATGAATTGAAACTTTTTTCCAAATATTTTCATCCAGAAAATTTTTCATAACATGAAATCATTTGTTCTGTGGAAGCTTGAATAAACTCACACATAAGACTCCAGAGTCTAAGTTTGAAGGCTTTATTGGACATCCTTACAAATGCTTTTCAATTTTTTCATTGTTACTGGATCCTTCATATTTTCCACCTCTTAATTCAAGATTTTACAATTTAATTGTTTAGACTGCTTCATTAAAAGAAACAAATGACTCTTCCTTATCCATATTCATATCCTCCTCTGTCAGATTGTGCTTGTATTTTTTGTCCTTTCAATCTTAGGTAGATTTTGCCAGTGGTGGTTTCATTTCATTGTGCCCCTTGCCCTGCAAACAACTTGCTTTGGAAAGTACTGATAAATTCTAATGGTTTTCAGTTTTCCAAGTCATAATTCTTTTGACATTATCATTATTTTCACTTATTCCTGCTTGCTTTATTTCAGCTTCTAAAAACTTGGCAAGTGAATTTGTGTATTGGGTTTTATAGCAGTAAAACAGTGTTCATGCCATTTTGTTACCCATATATGATGACTATTGGTAATAGTATGTGCAAATGTAAATATATTTTTCATTGTCCCTACAGATTTTCAAGACATGAAATTGCACGTGGGTGCACACACTTATCACTTGGTCATGAGTGTTCATTGTAGGTTACACCCAAATCTATCAAGATATGATATGGTATTATCGCTCTGGGAAACATTGCAAGAGTAGGTCGATTCAGGCCATTGCTTCTTAGAATCCAAGAAAGGAAATGGTTCATTCTGTTGCTGCTAATTGGCAGGGAGGAAGACAGACTCCTGTTATTCTTGCTAATTTACTCCTGGATTCTGTAAGATTTTGTTAAGAATATTCTCAATTCTCTGTCGTCAGGGCTTACTTGCTATTTTTTGAAATTCTTTCCTTTTCTTTATTCTTCGGTGCCATTGGAGTACAAAGTGGGTGTTCAGAGTAATATTTTACATGCTTGAAGATATATGTTAGAGTATCCAAACTCCCATATTTTATTTTCTCCACTGATTGTTTTATTTTGTTTTTGGCTGATCGCAGCTTTTTTTGATTACCTTTTAAAAATGGAGAACAGAAAAAAAAAAAAAAACACCTTTACTTTTGGAAGAGCATGATTAGTGCTTAGTCCAGAAGCTCAGAAATGTTAACTGTTGATCAGATTGTTCACGTTCCTGGTTTCATTTCTCTTTCTACCTTGTTCTTACACAGATTGACTTTCTGCACCACCTCTCTTGTATGAGGATTTCTATAGATTGCATATTCTCTCGGTTGATGATTGCTCTGTTGTTTTTTTAAAGATTTTATTTATTTATTTGAGAGAGAGAGAGAGTGAGTGAGCATGAGTGGGAGCAGGGGTGGGCAGAGGGAGAGGGAGAAGAAGACTCCCCGCTGAGCAGGGAGCCCGATGCGGGGCTCGATCCCAGGACCTTGGGATCATGACCTGTGCCAAAGGCAGATTCTTAGCTGACTGAGCCACCGAAGTGCCCTCAAGCTTTAGCACTTTATTTATTTATTTATTTATTTATTTTTAAAGATTTTATTTATTTATTTGACAGAGAGAGAGACAGCGAGAGAGGAAACACAAACAGGGGGAGCGGGAGAGGGAGAAGCAGGCTTCCCACGGAGCAGGGAGTCCGACGCGGGGCTGGATCCCAGGACCCTGAGATCATTACCTGAGCCGAAGGCAGACGCTTAACAACTGAGCCGCCCAGGCACCCCGCTTTAGCACTTTAAAAAATGAAATATATGTGGGTTTACTCAGATAGGAGGTAGATAGCTTTCCTCATAATTTTATTGCTAATACTATTTATAGTGATAATCATTACTACTAGTCATTCTTATTTTAGAGAGCACAAAAACATTTAAAGATTTTATTTATTTATTTGAGAGAGAGAGAATGAGAGAGAGCACAAGAGAGGGGGGAGGGTCAGAGGGAGAAGCAGACTCCCTGCCGAGCAGGGAGCCCGATGCGGGACTCGATCCAGGGACACCAGGATCATGACCTGAGCCGAAGGCAGTCACTTTACCAACTGAGCCACCCAGGCGCCCGTAGAAAGCACAAAAACATTTAAAAGCTCTCTTTAGCTCTTCTTTTATTTAATTCCCAAAAGCAGATGTCATGAAAATGAGATGTGATAGGCTTTGAAAGCTGATACAGTATCGAAGCAAAATTTAAGTCTGTTTGAACTAACTGAAAATTCAGGTTTTTAAACATGGTGTTGTTGAGGCTCATAGGCCACCTCAATTTATTTGTTATAGATGTTGTGGGTGTTCTAATGGCGAAACATGACGAAAGACTTTGGTTCCTGTCCCCTGGACAGTCATACCGATGGGCCAGAGGTGGTGCCCCTGAGTGGGTGGGTGGCCGTGTGGTTTCCCAGCTTTCTGTCTGGTGTGTCTTCTTTCTGCACATGGTGTTGCTTTGGGAATGGCAGAGGACCTTTAAAGTGCCTTTTTCCAGTAAAATCAAGAGCGGCATTGTCTTTTCTGTACATCTTTCCTGAGTACCTGCCTTGTGCCCGGCACCGTGCTGGCCATGAGGGATGCTGGCCAAGATGAGGAGGACAGATTTCGAGGAATTCAAACCTTGGTTGAGCAGAGTAGTATATCTAAAAGATCTTGAATAATACCATGCAACCAAGATTCTGGCTGAGAGTTTTTAAAAGTACTGTGAGGAGACAGAAGAGAGAATGATGATTTGTTTCATCAGAAGGGAATTGTCAGGGAAAGTTGATGAGAAGAGCTAATTAACTGTTGTTTGTTTCAGATACTCAGCTTCTGTAGCATGAAGCCGCGGTTTTGTCAGAACGCGGGTTCCGGAGTGCCCAGATGCACTTTCAGGCAGAATTTCATACCTGTGATTGCTGACGATATGCTTGGGGGTGTGTGATCATTTGCTTAACGCAGGGT
This sequence comes from Neomonachus schauinslandi, assembly GCF_002201575.2. Classification (NCBI taxonomy): domain Eukaryota; kingdom Metazoa; phylum Chordata; class Mammalia; order Carnivora; family Phocidae; genus Neomonachus; species Neomonachus schauinslandi. The sequence goes on from NC_058414.1 coordinate 11,245,279, forward strand.
GACAGCGAGGCTGAATTCTCAGTCCCTGCTCTGATTCGGCCCCGTCGCCACTCTTGGCACCTGCCGGCTGGTACTGAAACGCCTGCCATAGTGCAGGGAGGGAGCCAAGTTGACTGCAGGGACAAGCCAAACCCCTGTGCTCTGGGAGGTCGTGTTTGTAGAGGTGGTCAGCCCGAGAAAGCAGGTCCTGCGTATTGCCGCCTGGGTGTTTTTAGTTTTTGCTTTTTAATTGCAATTCTTTATCCTTGATGCAAATGGTCCCCATCCCTGGCCAGAGAGGACTGCCGGCTGGCCAAGCCGACCACGCACGTACTGCATAGGATTGCGCAGGGGAACCGCAAGCACGCGGGGCGGCTCTAGAATGACACGGGCAAGGCGTTTGGGTATTTGTGCTTGCTTAGTGCCACAGGACAGAAGCTAAAGCTCATCTGTAGCATCTGAGACCTGCACACAAAATATGTCTGAGCATCCTGCCGTAATTATTAGGAAAATGCGGCTTTGGGTGTAGGGTTCTGACTACCACTTTAAAGGCTTCTGAGCATGCTTTGAATCCTCTCCAAATGGATGCTGGAAAAGGATGCAGGAGAGCATGCATGAGGGATGGGGAATAAGAAAACAGCCAGGGAGTTTGAAGCAGTCTTTTAGATTTACTTTCCAGAAGTCCGGGAAACAAACAAACAAACAAAAATACCACTTGTAGATTTGAACAGGTGTGGATTCTGTTGACCTCAGGGAAATGTGGTCTCCAGGGTCAGCGCCACCGTGGCAAGGTGGGCTTTGACCCCCAGGCACTGAAGGAGAAAGCCATCGGTCCAGGCAGGACAGAGGGCTCAGTTGCACAGACAGAAATGCCAGGTAGGCAGACCTCCCCAGCCCAAGTACCTGCGCGCCAAGGGAGATGGGGGCCGGTGTCCACCTTAACGGCAGAGTGTGTGCCGCAGGTTGCATTTATGTGAGGCAGCCGCTGAGATGAAGTGTGGTGTGCAGATGTTTCCTAGAGAGTGTCCTTGGGATGTGTGAACAGGTGGAGGAGTGGAAGTGGCTGCAGGGGGATGTCTAGATGCAGTGCAGGCCCAGCACCAGCTTTGGCTGGCCCCACGGGCAGTTCTGCAAGTGGGATAGACTGTGAGAGTTGTCCCCAGTTGGGCTGAGATGGCCAGACCTGCATGTTCCCACACAGAGGAGTCATCAGGTGAGGGTTGCTCCAGAAATGAGGGTGACCTGGAGCAAGGCAGCGCTCTGGGACTCAGGTAGTCCCTGCATGGGCTGAGCTGAAGGGTGCTGGCCAGCATCCGCTGGGGCAGCAGGTTGTTTGGTGAAGGGAGATCTGGGCTGTGCATTTTGTTGGTCACCATAATTTATATCATGTGACTGTATTTGTTTTTCCATTCATTCATTCACTCACTCACTCACTCACTCACTCACTCACTCACTCACTCATTCATTCATTCATTCCTGGAAGCAGTCCATCAGCCACAGTGTTCGCAGGCCACCGTTCTGGGTCCTGGAGCTGGAGCATTGAGGGAAACAGACAGGGTCCCTGTACTGGGGGGCAGGCCTGCCTTCTAGCCGGGACACGGTCGATACACAAAGACCTGATAGCAGCAGGTGGAATGGGTGCTCTGATGGTCCCAGAAGGACTGAGATGGTGAGAGACTGAGGGCGAGGGCGCCGGAAGGCATGGCCATGGGAGCAGAGGGGAAGAGCCTTTGGGCTGAGGGCATGGCGAGCCCCCATAGGGAACGCAGGCGTGGCGTGTTATAGCACAGAAGCAGAATGTTACATAAGAGCAGGGAGGAGCGGAATGAGAGGAGGCCAAGGCAAGGAGTTTGGGACAGGAGTTATTCGAGGTTTGGAAGCAGGAGGGAACTCTTCTAGAAGGGGCACAGCAGAGATGCTTAGCACATGCTGGTTCTGTTGTGAGTGTTTGCTCTCGGTAGAGCCCTAACAAGGAGGTGCTGTTGGTCTCCCCATTTTGCAGATGAGAAAACTGAACACAGGTTAAATGACTGGTAAGTGGCCGAGCCAGGGACCTGCATCTGGGAGGCCAGATTTATAATCCTGTGCTCCTGAACCCCTTTGTTCTGGGAAGATCACCTGGTTAATATGGGGGGCGAGGGTAGAATTCCTACGTTAGGCAGTCCGGGAGCCTGCTGCAGGTGGTTTTGCTCTGCTGCACTCAGCCTGTGATGGGGACATGCAGAGGGACTTGGATGTGGGAGGTCAGAGACAAGAGGGAACCTGAGGTGAGTGCTGGATTTTGACTTGAGCAAATATATAAGATAAATCTAGATATGATAGGGTGCATCCTATATGTTCTTGCTTGTCTATTTTGGAGTTATATTGGGAGAAGCCCAGACTGTCACAGGTCTGTTAGTGACCAGAAAGGAAAACTAAATGGACTTACCTATAAGGTAAACTAAATGGACTTACCTGTAAGGTAAGGTCATCGGCTCAGGTCATGATCCCAGGGGTCCTGGGATCGAGTCCCACGTCGGGCTCCCCGCTCAGTGAGTAATCTGCTTCTTCCTCTCCCTCTGCCCCTCTCTCTGCTCCTGCGTGCACACACACACTCTCTCTCTCTCTCTTTCTCTCAAATAAATAAATAAAAACATTTGCCTTCCTTTAAAAAAAATTAATACTTGTATAGAGAGAGAATATGGTTTTCATTCTATGTGAGGCCTTATCTTCCACCAAAAGTCAGAAAGTTGATGTTGACTGGTAGGAAGTGAAATGTGAGCTCTTCCCAAGAACTGTTTAGGGAGAAAGTTTGGCCCTTTTGGTAAAGAGTGTACCTTTACAGGGAGTAATTTTTTTTAAAAGATTTTATTTATTTATTTGACAGGGAGAGACACAGTGAGGGAGGGAACACAAGCAGGGGGAGGGGAGAGGGAGAAGCAGGCTTCTCGCTGAGCAGGGAGCCCGATGCGGGGCTCGATCCCAGGACCCTGGGATCATGACCTGAGCCGAAGGCAGACACTTAACGACTGAGCCACCCAGGCGCCCAGTAATTTTTTTTAAGAAGGCAAGATTTTGGGGACTTTTGGGGGGAAAGTTTAGGCAGAAAAAGAAGAATGGAAAAGTAATGCTTGGCTACAGTGTCCTATTCATTTTTTTTCTCTAAAACTGTGCTGTCCAACATGGTAGCCACCAGGCTTGTTTGGTTATTTAAATTTAAATAAATGAGAATGGAATAAAATTAAATATTCCATTGGTCAGTCCCACTAGCCATATTTGAAGTCTCAGGAGCCACATGTGGCCACTGGCTACCATCTTGGACAGAGATTTATGAACAATTCTATCATCACAGAAAGCTTTGTCGGACAGCGCTGTTCTCAACCTTGGAATCTAAGGCTGACCTGGAATCTTGGAGTCACACTATAAAGTATGGTGTCCCAGGAGTCTAGGAGAGAAAGAATTTTCACAGAAAAACTTAGAGATGGGCCTAAACCTGAAAAATATGCTGCTTCATCTAAAAGGATGACTCTGAAGTCCTGTAATCTGAAGATGAGATTCCTCTTTTCCTGGCCCAGTCAATAGATAGAACACCAGTTCTTGGGAAGCTCTTGGTATGTAGCTGAGTTTTTGAGCTAGTCAGTGCTTGATTTTGTGTATTAGCATATAGATAACCCCCCCCCCCCCCTTTTTTAAAAACCACTGTTTTGTTTTGTTTTGTTTTAAAGATTTTACCTATTTGTTTGAGAGAGAGAGAGCATGAGCAGGGGGAAGGGTCAGAGGGAGAGGGAGAAGCAGACTCCCTCTGAGGAGGGAGTCCAAGATGGGGCTCAATCCCAGGACCGAGATCACTACCTACACTGAAGGCAGACACTTAACTGAGCCACCCAGGTGTCTCACCTTTTCCCTTTTTAAAGTACTTTAACAGTAGATTCCAGCCTAGGCTATTACCTCTCTGGAAAATGGGTATAATAATTTCAGAGGGATGCGTGTGGGCTCAGTGGAAGTTTTTGTTACAGTTTGAAATTACAGGTGGGAAATATTTATATAGTTCACCTAAGAGAGCTACATAAACTAGAAATAGCCTATAGAAGTTTTACATTGACTTGGAATTTGAATCACATTGCCCATTATGAACTGTGTTGAGAAGTTCTGATACTCTAACAATATTCTTGGAATGGTAGTCTGCAATTTGGTCAGATGCAGGGTCAAATGCAGCCCACTGCCTGTTTGGGTAAATAAAGTTTTATTGGAACACAGCCATGCCCATTTGTTTGGTGTTGCCTAGGCTGCTGTAGCCCTCATATTGCAGAGTTGTAACAGAATGGTCTACGAAACTAAAAATGCTTTACAGGAAGAGTTTGCCGGTGTATGTCCCCAGTTCTTCTGCTTTCCCATTCTGCCCGGAAGGTGGTTTTCTGTTTTCTACCCATCTCTCCAGTAACTTTCTGCTTCCTATTGCTCAGCTGGTAGCCTGAGCAAACTGAAACTCACAGAGGGGAATTTCACCGGCTCCTACAACCACAACTTCTCACCTCCCAGGAGCAGTGTTCACACCCTCTGCTGCCCCGCTGTTGGCACAGATGGCCCTAAAGCCAGATTCTGTAAGTGTCCCCTGGTCCCACCCCGTCACCATTGTCCCCTTCCTTTTAGGTCATCTATTTGGCTCTTCTGCTGGATCGCTCCTATTTGTATATAAACATCCATCCTCATAAAAGAAACAAGCAACACTCCTGACCCTGTTCATGTGCACCAGGGGCCCCTCTGAGCAGCACATCCTCACAAGTGTTTGTGTTCATGGTCTCCGTGGTCTCTTCAGCCGTTCCCTTTTGCACCCGCTCTGGTTTTTCCTCTCGTACCTCGCTGCACGGACACTGCTCAGCGAGGCCACCGGTGACCCCACGTTGCTGACTCCGGTGGTCAGTGTTCAGTCCTTATCATACTTGGCTTGTTGGCAGCCCCTGGACACAGCTCTTTGTCCCCCCTCCTCAGTGTTTCTTTCTTTCTTTGATTTTATTTATTTATTTTATTTATTTATTTTTATTTTTTATTTTTTATTTTTTTTATTTTTTTAAAGATTTATTTATTTATTTGAGAGAGCAAGAATGAAAGAGAGTACATGAGAGGAGGGAGGGTCAGAGGGAGAAGCAGGCTCCTCGCCGAGCAGGGAGCCCGATGCGGGACTCAATCCCGGGACTCCAGGATCATGACCTGAGCCGAAGGCAGTCGCTTAACCAACTGAGCCACCCAGGCGCCCTATTTATTTATTTTAGAGAGCAAGAACTTGAGCAGGGGGGGGCGCCTGGGTGGCTCAGTCGGTTGAGCGACTGCCTTCGGCTCAGGTCATGATCCCGGGGTCCTGGGATCGAGTCCCGCGTCGGGCTCCCTGCTCTGCGGGTAGCCTGCTTCTCCCTCTCCCACTCCCCCTGCTTGTGTTCCCTCTCTC
>NC_058414.1:11250779-11284057 GCF_002201575.2 Neomonachus schauinslandi
AAAAAAAAAAAAAAAAAAAAAGAACTTGAGCAGGGGGAAGGGCAGAGGGAGAGAGAGAATCTCAAGCAGACTCCATGCTCAGGGGATGCGGGGCTCGACCCCACGACTCCTGAGATCATGACCTGAGCTGAAATCAAGAGTCGGACGCTTAACTGACTGAGCCGCCCAGGCATCCCCTCGGTGTACTTTCTTTACTTGTCATCTCTGCCTGCTTTCTGCTTTCTGTCCACTGCCTGTCCATACCCTCTGCTGGCTTCTCTTTTCTCCAGCCAGGAGTTCAGTCCTGGGTCCTCTTCTCTCTTTCTGTTTATTCCTTTAGTGATAGCAACCAGGCTTATGAATTCAGATATACTGATTTCTTGACTTGCTCTTAACTCCCAGATTTGGTTTTCCAGCCCAGACTTCTTCAAAACTCTACACACATATATTCAACTACCTATGAGACGTTTCTCTTCCAATATCTGATAGACATCTTAAACATGAGATTGAACGGTGATTTACAGCACCCTCCCCCCTCCCCAACTTGCACACGCCCAACTTTCCCATCCCCAGTTGATGGCAAGATCATCTTCCAGTGTTTCGGGCCCAAAATGTTGGAATTGCATCCTTTCTCTTTCTCTTACAAACACATGCCCCAAGTCCAGCTTTGTTAGGAAATTCTGTTGGCTCTACTTCCCTAACCCACCTGCTCCCTGCTCACCACCCTCAGCTCCTTCCTGGATGGCACCAACAGCCCTGCGTCCTACCTCCATCTTTACTTCCTCGTGGTCTCTTGTCAGCACAGAGCCAGAGTGAGCCTTTACAGAAGTCAATGGGATTGTGTTGCTCTTCTACTCAGAATTCACTAATGGTCACCGTCACTTGGAGCCAAAGTCCTCACAGAGGCTTCCAAGGCCCTGCATGCTGTGTACCCGCCCTGCCACCCACAACTTCTCCCTCCCTGTCTCTGCTCCAGCCCACTGGAGTGTTGGAGGCTCTTGTCCAGCTGTTCCTTCTTCCACATCCGTTCTGCTAACTCCTCTTCTCCTCTAGGTCCGTGCTCCAATGTCAGTTTTTCGGTGAGATCCTTGGGGATCACCTGTTGCCTCCTGCCTGCCTTCCACTTGGCCTCCATGGCCCAATTGCACTTCTATCACTCATCCTTTTATTTTTCTATAGCTCTGGATACCCTCTAATAAATGCTGCCAGTTTGCTGTATCACTGAGCTCCCAGGGATGGGGATCCATGTCTGTTTCGTTGACTAATAGAGTCCTGGTTCAGTCTGGTGGAGCTCTCCCAGGGGCTATAGGAAAAAGAGCTCTCTTTTCCTCTTGAGAGGGGATGATGAGTTCCTTGGAGATCAAAGGCAAGTTCTTTTTGTTTTATTCTGTTTTAGCTCCGGTGGGAAGAGCAGGCTATCTTTTCAAAGGCGAATGTTCCAGTGTGGTCAGCACAGTGGCTTCTGCATGGGATTGTGCAATTAAAGCACCTGCTTCTTGGTGGCCTGCAGTTTGGTCTCGTTGATCTGACCAGCCAGCTACCTACTGTAAACTGGGGACCCCGCAGAAGCTGCATGTGTGAAACATCGAGTTAATTTGTAAAACTGTCAGGGCTTTGGGTGATGCACATTTTTGCATGTGGAACTGCAAAACTTTTCTGTTTTCTGAAACTTTCTGTTCCAGAGGAGAGCAGTTGCCTTGGTGGCTTCTGGTCCACTGTGATGTTTGCGTGCTGTCTTGGGCCAGCAGCCTCTCAGCTGGGCCACAGCTGGGCCCTCATTGTCCTTGGGCCCAGAGGCCGGGCATCTGCTCTGTCCACTTGATGTCTCAATTGCGCAGCAGCTGAAATCTGTTTAGGCGCTGATTTGATAATGTGTTCGTCCGGTTCTGCGAGCAGCCTTGGAGCTCCATGAAGGCAGAGCTGTGTTGCATCTGTCTGGGTGCAATGACATCCAGCCCAGTCTCTCACATGGCAGGCAGGGTTTTAGGAATGTTTATGGAATTGTGAGTGATAATTGCATCGAGCAGAGCCTCATCAGAAGTTATGCATTAGGCAGATGTAAACAGTTCTGAAGCTGGATGGGGGTGATGCTTATTCAACAGTATGAATGTACTTAAAACCACTGAACTTAAAAGTGGTTAGGATAGTAAATTTTATGTTGTGTATTTTACCAAAAAAACTTGGGGGAAAATGTAATGAATTAGGCATCCTACCAGGACAGGGTGCTCTAGCATTGACCTGTTTGGCAGGCTGAGGCCAAAGAGGCATGGAGAATTTCTACTGAGGAACACATTAGTTTTTTGCATCAGTTTTGCGTGATTAGGAATGCCCCTTACTTCTCTCTGCTGATCCATCTGTGGTTTTAAATTTGATTCACTTTGCAGTTTGTCTTCAGTCCCTATGTCTCTTTGATAAACCTGCTTATTAATGATCACCTTTCCATCAAATTTGACATTTTAAATTGCTACCTTTTATTTCAGGATAGTTGACATTCAGTGTTAGATTATTTCAGGTGTATAATAGACAAATGCCCTCCTTAATCCCCATCACCTATTTCACCCCAACCCCCCACCTCCTCTCAGGTAACCATCAATTTGTTCTCCATAGTTAGGAGTCTGTTTCTTGGATTGCTTCTTTTTTTTTTTTTTCTTTGTTCATCTGTTTTGTTTCTTAAACTCCACTTAAGAATGAAATTATATGGTATTTGTCTTTCTCTGACTGACTTATTTCACTTAGCGTAATACATTCTAGCTCCATCCACGTTGTTGCAAATGGCAAAATTCCATTCTTTTTTATGGCTAAATAATATTCCATTGTGTGTGTGTGTGTGTGTGTGTGTGTGTGTATACACACAGCACATCTTCTTTATCCGTTCATCTGTTTGTGGACACTTGAGTTACTTCCATAATTTGGCTATTGTAAAGAAGGGTGCATGTATCCCTTTGACTTAGTGTCTTTGTGTTCTTTGGATAAATACCCAGTAGTGCAATTGCTGGATCATATGGTAGCTCTATTTTCAACTTTTTGAGGAACCTCCATACTGTTTTCCAAAGCTGCTGCACCAGCTTGCATTCCCACCAACAGTGTAAGAAGAAGGTTCCCCTTTCTTCGCATCCTCGCCAACACTTGTTGTTTCCTGTGTTGTTCATTTTAGCCATTCTGACGGGTGTGAGGTGATATCTCATTGTAGTTTTGATTTGCATTTCCCTGATCATAGCTGATGTTGAGCATCTTTTCATGTATCTGTTGGCCATCTGGATGTCTTCTTTGGAGAAATGTCTGCTCATGTCTTCTGCCCATTTTTAAATTGGATTATTTGTTTTTTTGGGTGTTGATTTGTATAAGTTCTTTATGTATTTTGGATACTAACGCTTTATCAGCTCTGTCATTTGCAAATACCTTCTCCCATTCCCTAGGTTACCTTTTAGTTTTGTTGATGGTTTCCTTCACTGTGCAGAAGCTTTTTATGTTGATGCCCCAGTAGTTCATTTTTGCTTTTATTTCCCTTGCCTCAGGAGACATATCTAGAAAAATGTTCCTACTATGGATGTCAGAGACATCACTGCCTGTGCTCTCTCTTCTAGGATTTTTATGATTTTAGGTCTCACATTTAGGTTTTTAATCCTTTTTGAGTTTATTTTTCTGTATGTCATAAGGAAGTGGTCCAGCTTCATTCTTCTGCATGTTGCTGTCCAGTTTCTCAACACCATTTGTGGAAGAGACTGTCTTCTTCCCATTGCATATTCTTTTCTGCTTTGTTTAAATTTCTACATTTTAAAGCCATGGAAGAGTGGAACTGGATCTCATGGGTCAAAGGCGTGGGTCCCGGCATCAGAAGGAGCTCACATTCCCCTGCTGCTGCTTACTCCTTGTACTCTTTGCCTTTTTGCACTTGGGTCTCCTCACCTGCAAACTGGTAATGGTAATGGACCTGGCCTCATTTTACCCCTTTATTAGTCTTTCCACTTTCAGTGCACCTGCTTCCAAAAGATCCGTCGTGATGAAATCTTACTCTCTGAAGTCACGATAGTAGCCTTTACGTTTTCGTTCTTTGAATGTGCCGATCTCCTATGCTACCATTTCCCCACTTCTCTCTCCTCCCAGTGCTGGCATCTCGGGATATTTCCCATCATTCAGTCTGAGGGTCCCCCAAGGCCTTTGCTGACCCCCCACCTCCACTCACCCCCACTAGAGTACAGATCTGTGACTGGGGCCTGCCTCTCAGCTCTCAGAGGGAGGGACAGAGATGGTCCCCTGGGCACCTGCCACAGCGCCCTGTGTCATGCAGCGGGGCTCAGTAAGTGGGGTGAGTTAGACAGGAATGGCTACAGATGCCCCCTTCTTGGCCCCGTGCAACATTCACTTATGACTTTGGTCCCTTATTTTAGTCTAGAGTGCACTTTCTGTCGAATAGCTTAGCTGTCGCCTTGAAATTCGGGGTTTTTACAAGTGCCCAGGGGAGGGCAGAGCCCCTGCGCTCTTCCTGGGCTCCCGGTCCCTGCCTGCATTCTCAGCCCCTCCGGGCAAGCAGACCCAGCGATCAATAAGCCGCCTTCTGTTCAAGTCCAGAGGAGAACAGCACAAACTAGTTGAAGATTCGGGAAGTGGTGCCTTGGAGGAAATCCTCGCCGAATTAAGTTTTGGACCTTTTATTTTTCTCAGTAGCCTAGGGCTAAAGAAGCAGGTTGTCTTAGACACTTGAAGGGTGAGGAGGGAGGCCGTCCCCGCTGAGTTCAGACAGGGGCTGGGAGGCTGTTATTTGTACAGCTAACTTTGGGCATCTGTTTGCATGAATTCACGTCTTGTTCTGCTTCTTCTGACTGAATGAGGAGGTTTTGGGGCCAAGCTGGGCCAAGCACCTGGAGAGGGAGGGAGGGAGGGAGAGACAGAGAGTAGTCTATGGGCCTAAACAGGATTGGTCAGAACCTAGGGGCAAAGCACCGCACCAAACTGTGGAGGGGGCATTCTATGTACCTCTGCTTGGAACCCAGCTCCCTCTGGCATCTTGATGAGTCTCTGAGGATATCTTTGAGTCAGCCCCAGCAGATGTGGGGTACAAGTAATGAGGTTTGAGTGCATGTTAAATCCAATTGAGATGGGATTTCACCACTGGCTGGTTGGAACATCTGACCCCCATTGGTCACCATAACTGATTTGGATGATCTTGCTGGCTTGCCCATGTGGCTGTCCTCCTCCATGATTCGTGTGTGATCTGGAGCTCAGTGGACAAGTTCAGACCTACACACAAATGACGGGGGCCTGTACTGTCCATGGTTGAGTATGTGGGCTGGGGAGTCCCTAGACCCAGGCTTTGTTTCTGACTCTGCTGTGTGACCTTGGGGAAGTTTCTTACCCTCTCTGATCTTTGGTTTTCTCATTGGCACAATGGGAATAATAAGATTGTGGTGAGGATTTAAGGAAATCGGAGCTGTGAAGGGTTTTGCATAGTCTAACATTCAATAGCTATTGATGTTGCTGTGTTATTATTCATCTTTGGAGGCGAATTGGAACAAACTTACTCCCACAGTTTTTGCTCTTCCATAAAAGTCTGTATAACTAAACTTGTTTCTTGCGCACAAAAGTTTCATAAGGGAATCTGCTGTCACCATCCGTTTTTCAAACTGATGCCCAAAGCGGTAATGTTTGTTTCCTCCGCTCACACACACTGGACGGAGGTGTGGCAGGCGAGCATTTTGGGGGAATTAGTCCAGTGCACTTTATTCACGCCAGCATCACTGCTCAATGGCAGCTAAAAACGTTTATTGCTGTGGGTTACAGACCCGGGGGTGGATGAAGTATCACACACGTGGTGTGTTTTTGATCAGCTAGCCTCAAGGTCTCTCTTGGAACGTAATGGGCTCAAAACGGGTGCACCTCTCAGGTAGTGGGCTGAATATATATAAATCAGGTAGCAGAGACATCCAGTGCCCTGCAGACATACCATCTGCAGCACGGGGTGAGAGTGAGTCAGTTCTGAGAACGAACATCTATAGCGCGCTTCTCACGTGCATCCTCGCAGCGAGCCCACTGCCTGTGCCCGCCTTGCAAAGGAGGGACCGGCGCTGAGTGCAGAGAGGCGCCGGCCTTGAACCCGGCAGCCAGGCTCCACGGCTGCCCCGTCACCCTCTGTGCGGCCCCGGGGGGCAGTTGACGAACACAGTTCATCAAACACGAACTGAACCGACAGATGAAAGAGGCGGTCTGCGAACATGTGAAGGCTTTTCTTGTGAACTGAAATGCGCTTCAGTTATTGCTCTGTGTGTCAGCGAAGAGCTACCACGAACTCCCAGGTCGGCTGGCAAGGGGCTGATTTATGAGGATTCGCTCGGGTCTACCAGCTGGTTAACAACATGGAGCTTTGAACGTTTCAAGGGGAGGGAACGAATAAACAGGCATTGGGGATGCAGCAGGCCACGTCGGTGGAGGCTGCGGAGAGGCGAATTCAGTTGAAAGAAGTTTGACACGCAGTGCAAGGCTCTCTCGATCCAGTTTTGAACCAGAGTTCCCAGTAAACAAGTCAGGAAATTGGAATTTGGAGGGTCAGTTCCCCATTTTTCTCACAGATAAGAGTTGTCCAGTGAAATTCGTATTATTGGGGATGGGGGAGGTGACCTGGTTTCGGCGGAATAAGTCAGAAAAGAAAAACTAGTTGCCCAGATATTAACAGGTGATGGCCATCCTTAATTGATTTTAAATTTGATAAAACGGCCATCTGAAATTTTTGAACAGTTGGAATTCTAACTATAAATACCTTGTGCATATTTGCAAAGCTTTTATCCTGCAGAATACATGAAACCATCCTTTATTTATTTACTTATTTATTTTTAGTCAAATACCATCAGGAATCTGCTTTGCATTGCCCTTTCTGTCCTTTGGAAGAAATATAAAATCAGGGTATTTTGTAGAATTGTCATGGTTGGCCAAATATTTCTGTAATCCCTCAACACGTCTCAGAAACAAAAGCCACGTGGCAGTGGTGAAGTGTGTGTCCAGGATCTAACGACCAAACACAGAAAGTTGCAAGAACCGAAATGGACAAGCTCTGCCTTAGTTCTCAGGTTCTGACAGCTTTTACTTTCCTCCCCTATCCACCCCGGGTCTCTTCCTCTTTGGAGTGAACACAGGTGCTTCTTGAGGCCATCGGCTATATTTTGGTTGATAGAGTTCCTACAGAATTCCCCAAAGTTCTTTCTGGTTTGGGGGAAATCAGTGGCTCAGAAAAGCCTTTGTGCTCATGAAAGGAACCTGGTTTGGAATGTTCTAGTCAGTCTTCTGACAGGTCCATGTTGGCATGCTAGTGAAGAAAGGGAAGGAAAATGGGAAAATACAGAAGAAAAATGATTGGAGAATATTATGCTATGTATTTGCTTCTAAATCTGAATAAAGGGGCAGCAAAACTAGACGGCAAACTTGTTACCCAGCTCTGTGCTGGACCACAGATTTATTGTAGAGGCCGTAAAGGTAATATTAACATGGTTTAAAAAAATCCCTTTTCAGAAATTGGAGCCAGACTTGGGCCTTAGAAGAAAGTAACTGAAAGTCGCATGGGATGTGAGGGAAGACACGATGTTGGAGAGCTCTCAGAGTGTGGTCGGCTATTTGGTTGATTCTTGTGAACGGTCCTTGCCCGTGTGTCTCAAGGACGGCTCTGCTCACCCAGGCTGGTGCTCGTGGAGGCTCCATCTCCCCAGATGAGCCAGGCTGCAGGCATTTCAGGAGCACCTACAGGGCATCTACCTGTGGCAGGATTCAAATTGAAAACATAACCATTGTCATGACAGCCTGACTTGGCAGGAAGACAGAGAAGGACCAGCAGAAGAGGCTGACAGCCATGCCCCCTCCAAAGGGCAGGCTGCTGCCGGAGATGCGGCTGGGAGGAAGCCTGCACTCCTTGGCCACCTGCCTTGACTAGTGGTCTGTCTCACTCTGACTGCTATTTCTTCATGATGGGATTTTGAATAAGGGGCTTTATCTCTTCGAGCCTCAGTTTCCATGGTTGTAAAATGTGCAGGGCTAGCTCACAAGGTTGCTGCAGAATGATGTTAGTTAGAAGGTGAATGCAAAACTCTTCAAGTGTCCTGTTAAATACAAGGTGCTAACAATAAATGGTGAATTGTGTTAGCTTGAGTCAAAGGAAAATCTCGGCTCTGCTGCTGAAGGCTCTTCCCCTACTCCCAGGCAGCGTGTTGGAGCCCAGGTCAGAGGGCGGATGGGGGGAGTTGGGATGTCTGAGCTGGGTCCATCTCCACTGCTGTGCACACGACCCAATACAGAGCCTCGGGATGGGCTGTGACCAAGGGAGGCGATGCCGAGGATGATTTTGAGACCATTTCGTCCCTGTAGCCCATGAAGTGTTTACACTCTTTCATCTCACCGTCTAATTCTGCTGATTGATAGAAATGCAGTTTTGCGTCTTGCATCAGGCTCCTTGCTCAATGAGGAGCTTGCTTCTCCCTCTGCCTGTTCCTTTCTCTGCTTGTGCTCTCTCTCTCTGACAAATCAATAAATGAATTAAAAAAAAATGCAGTTGTACAAACCCTCCAACTCTGGGGATCCTCCATCCTGACTGTCTATGGCTGTTCTCTGTCTCCTCGCCCACAGGCCTGTGGTCGGGCAGTGAAAGCACCCAGGGGAGCCGGCTGAAATGAGGTGTTGGGACTTGAGCAGCAGGTGTGAATTCTGCAGGCTTCCCCTGCCTCATTTTGGAGTTGTTCACATTATTTTATTCTTAGAGTCAGTGTGGGGGTACACTCTGATTAACTTCTGTGGGTAAAAAAAAAAAAGACACCATTATAATGTAGGTGAGAATTCCTAGTAGAAACAGATAAAATACGCTCTTGGGTCTCTCATTTTTCCTGTATCTAACCCCTGTATGGATAATATGTGTCAAATGTTTTCTGCAGTGAGAAAGGGAATCCTCAGGGGACTCAGGTGCTGAGCTTTGGCATACCTTTGGAAGGAATACCTTTGGAAGGAAGCTTTGGAAACTATAAACTTGAGTGTTGGGAGAAGCCCTGAATCCCAGGGCCCTTGCTACTCAGCCTCTGTTCTTTCTGTCTTACTGCACTTTCTGTGTCCCGGAGCATTTGATTATGGTTTTCTGATAACAAAGCAGTACTTAATCGATGTAGAAAGTATTGAAAACCATAGCAAAAGAAACTGAAATTCACCCTTATTCCACTAGTCACGGATGGGTGAAAATTAACATTTTAGCACTTTCCTTTTTTCTACACATGTGTATCTTCACATTGCTTCAACGTAGTGACAACTCTAGAGTTGGACACTCTCCTGCCTAATTCCTTCCTTACGTACTTCAACTCATTATCTCCTCAGTTCTCCTCATAGGAAAGGGTTTTTAGAATCCCGAAGTTTTCACTTACAGAAGGCAAACACATACCATTTAGTGAAACCCCTGATACATTTAAATGATAGAAAAGGCCATGAAATCACATCTCATCCAGAGTTCTGAGCAATCCTTGAAAATTCTGCAATCAAGGCTGCTTTTGAATCTAACAATTAGTCAAGGCTAAGGTGAGAAGCTGGACAGAGGGTCCTGACAGTACAATGGCCAGAGCTACAGATAGGTCAGAAGAGCTGGAAAACAGAGTGAGTTTGCAGTGGAAGACATGGCCGTTTTTCTAGAACGGCGTGATTGCACGTAGAATGATTAATAAATAGCCGTGTGCTGAGTCAGCTGGGTGTTTGCAGCAGGGAGGAGAGACACATGAATCCTCACGGTTGTATTTTGTCTGGGGAATCAGGGTTAAACTGGGCATGAGCTCAAAGAGTGTGTAATGCTTCCTTCCCACCCCCGAGGGGGATTTAGGAAAGGGAAGAAAAAAATGCTCAAGCAAGTACTTGATGGTGGCCATTGCGGTGAGGATTCTGGCATCTCTCTTCTTTACCGCTAACTCAGATTTCACAAAGACCAAGAGCTCTCTTAAAGAGCCAATGCGTTCTATCAAAGAAACAGATTTATTTAAGCTCAGAATAGCTCTGAAAGGACCTATTTATTCCAAAATTAAATATTCTTTGAAAACTTTTTTTTAATTTTAGAAAAACGTTAGAAAATGAAGCAAGTGGAAGAGAATAAAAGCCACTCGTGATTGACTGCTACCATTTTGCTACCTTCCTCGCCTCCCACCTCTCTCTTCTCTCTGGATGTTCTAACTCTGCTGTTGTTGGTCATTTAGGAGTTTCTCCCTCTGTTAGACGTAACATTTCAGCAAGCATCCTTGAAGCTAAGTCTGTGCCTGGAACCTAACTTACTCCTTTGGGTATGGCCCCGGCAAAGGGGGTAGTGGGCCATCTGGTATAGACATTTAAGACTTGTCATACAGGTCACCAAACTGGTGGACAGAAATGTGAGTGTACCCAATACCCAATGTACTACTTTTACTCTGTTGGCAGTAGTGTTTTGTCCTTTACTCAGCCTTCATCAGCACTTCCTAATTTGGTATCAAGGCCAAACAAACAAACAAACAAACAAACCAGTGTCCTGTTTCAGTGTTCACTTCCTTCATTATGTAATGAAGTTAAAAAACGATGTCTTATTTTTTTTCTGGTGCATTTGAATTTCTTCTTCACTGAATTGCCTATTCATCCCCACACCCTCACCCCCCACTCCTGCCAATTAGGGAGTTTTTTTCTGTTCTAGAGTCACACTTTTTTATATGGTGCAGGTTTGAATGTATTTGTAGTAAGCTACCTGAAACACACAGTTATAAGTGTTATATTTAAGAAAGAGAATAACACTTGGGAATGGAAGCCCAAGAGCTGAATCTGAAGAAGAAGGTGTTTAGGAATGGTCTGGAAGTTTTTAGAACTGACACCACTTTTTACCGAAGGAAGTATGCGTGTGGGGAAGTGCGCATATTGTAGATCTTCACAGACCAGCACCAAACCCCAGAAACAGACCATCGCAAGCACCTTCAAGCCCCCGATCCCTGACTTCCACCAGCATCGATGGGATGTGGCTCTTTTTGTACCTTAGACGTTTGCGTCTGGCTTCTCTCTCTTCCTCTACATGGTGTTTACAAGTTGCATCCCTATTTTGTATAGTTGTAGGTGTTCTTTCACCTTTACGATATTCCATTTTGTGTGAATACGCCATAGTCTATGACTCCTTCCTACCTACCCCTGACGTGCATTTGGCAGTTTCAGATTTTCGGTTACAGATGGTGCTGTTGTAAATATTCAAGTCGATGTCTTGGTAACCCTGGTGTTAGATGATGTTTTAACCAGCTTCATGTGGCCATGTCCTTCTGCACCCCTCCACCCCCATCTCTTGAGCAAAGTAAAGAGCAGCTTGAACTTGAGCGCACAGTGCTCTTGCTTTGTCTTTCAGCAGACTTCTTTTAGTTAGGATGAGGGTCGTGAAGTTCTCTTAACAAGGTGCAGAGGACTGATTTAAATTGTAGATAATGGCTGTTGGCTTCGGGCTGGGCTATCATCTTTATGTGGAGAATTATGTTTTACGTCCTGTTATTTTCTTCTTTATCAGTTCTTGACTCACCCTAGTGAACTGAAGGTTCAAACTGTCTTCAGAGGAAAGAGTTTATTAACACATGGGCCTTACAAGCAACTTTCCTGGGTTTACTAGTTTAATGAAAACCACATCTTTGGGGTAATGAATTGGATTTAGGCCATGTGCGTGCGTGAGTCGAGTTTGAGAGATGTACCAAATCTAGATCACATTGCTATGTGATCTTTTGGTAGAATTAAATAAAAGGCATTAAAAAAATTTATATCTGCCTTTTACCAGCTTTATGTCTGATTTTTTTCTCTCTGTCTCTAGATTCTTTGGCTGACATGAGTTTTGAAGTTCTGCCACATTCACTTATCAGCCTGTGGCAAATGCAATCCTCACCAGAGAGAAGATGAAAGACTGAGAGTTAAAAAAAAAAAAAAAAAGAAATCCATGTGCTACATAAAAATGCCCTACCCTTGCAGGGAATTGGCAGTTACCTTCCTCCCCCAACTGCCCCCTTTCTTTCTATGTGTAGGAAAAAGGCTTATTTCTCAAACTGTTATTCTTTAATCCATCAGTTGTGTGTATCTCTTTAAAACTCATCAATACATTCTGCAAACACGTCCATCCTCACAATTCAGGGTCTCAAGGAGGGCCAAATATTTGTTGGTGCATTTCCAATTTTATAGGTATCTCTGTAAACTGTGAATCATTTTGTCCTCTCATATGCACGGGCTAAATTTTAATCTCTGCAGTAACTCCCATGAAGTGAGTAAGGAACACACGAAAAATCTCCACCTACTGATGAGATGAGACAGCGATGTTGGGAGAGAGGAAGTGTGTGGAAAAGCTGTGTGTTTGTCCACCTGGCTTGTCCTTCATCTGTTTGCTTATTTTCATCCTCATTGCTCTGGTGTCCTTAAACGTTTTATCTGCCAGTGAAGGACACCAGCCTTCAACTGATGAGTAGCAACAAGCTGTCCTTAATCGATAATCTGGTAACAGTAAAAGGGGCATGAAGAGGCAGGACCAACCCCTGGCAAAATGCTGCCATAGGTCATTTCCTTCCCTCACTCCCTTCTTTGCCATCCCTCCCCTGTTTAGAACTGTGCTTCCATTTCTGGCATTTTGTTGCTTGGAGCTCCATTGCTGGGGCCCCCATGGACACCCCAGAGTCCTTTCCTCTGGGACTTGACCCCGATTGGATAGATGGTCCTGCTGCACCCTGTTGGAGACAACACAGCAGCTGACTTCCCTATCACGGCTAGACTGCACCTGCTTGTCCTCCTGCGTATTCATTCAGTTACTGACCCATCCGTAGAGGAATTCATTCTCTACTGCCCGTGGTATGCGTGGTGTAAGAGAGAACGCAGCTAGCAAGATCCAGCCCCTGTCCGCAGGGAGCTCATGTTCTAGTGGTTCTAGTGGTGGAGATGTACAAATTTGTAGCTGGTTACGGAGGGTGCGGGAGATGCCCTGGCGGGCAGTGGGCAGGGACAGGTGCAGCCTCAGAGGCTGGGGACGACGGAGGCCGAGGGGGGTTCCTCACACTCAGAGCCTTTATTCAGGCCACGCAGCTCGAGGTTGGTCTTATAGACCCCGGGCTTTGTGGAAGGTTTGTGAGCAGAAGAATGACAGGAGCTTCTGGAAGATTCTTAGGCAGTGGATCATGGGAACTTTGAACAGCGCTTCGGTCTTCAGGACTCCACGAGAGTTTGCTTTGCACTCTTGGAATTAAGATGGAATGTATGAGGTTTTAGGATTCATAAGATACCCATTTCCCAGTGTTGTGCATTTTTTCTGTGGTTTGAAGTTTCTTTGCAAGGCTGGATTCTACGTCTTTGGTTGAGGTTTTCAGAATGTTGGGATGTTCAGTGACTTGACGGAATTCACTTGTGCACTTTAAGGGGATTTTTAGGTGTTCCTTTCTGTGGTCGGCGAGGCAGAGTGGCAACAGGAGGTACTGTCACCAAGCTGTGGCACAAGGGGGGAAGGAGACCCCAAAATGCACCGTTTTTAATGACATGATAGATTGTGTGGCACATTTGTCTCTTCATGCCTGATCAGTGAAACTCAGCTGCTCTGTAACTTCTGGTTTCTCGTTTTTTTTTCAGTGTTCATGTGGAAAAATGGCTCCATGTTTGGGCTTCAGGAATATGTATTTTGAGGGGGATATTTAAAAAAAGCAATTAATTAAAAACCCTCTAGCCCCCATGAAAACCCTGATGCTTTTGCAAATTATTTTAACTCCTAAAACCTTCAAGTAGGAACACAGCAAGACAGTTCGTGTTGGATAAGGAAGTATTTTACTAGAACTTTTGGTGGTTTCCTTGGTTTCGATAGTGGGGTTACTCTAAAGCAAAAGGTTTTCAACAGATTTGCTTTACCCACCAAGGAGTACAGTCCATTGAATAGGTTTTAATTCTTCATCTTGTATTATTGCTTTCTCTTACACTAATAAAAACTGCTCCTAGAATGTGGAGTTTCATTACTTAAAAAACTAAACCTCTTTTGAGAAGCCTTAAGTGGATTGAAACTTGGGAGTATCCAACCATATTAAAACACCACCTTTCAGGGGCGCCTGGGTGGCTCAGTCATTAAGCGTCTGCCTTCAGCTCAGGTCATGATCCCAGCGTCCTGGGATCGAGCCCCGCATCGGGCTCCATGCTCCACGGGAAGCCTGCTTCTCCCTCTCCCACTCCCCCTGCTTGTGTTCCCTCTCTGGCTCTGTCTCTCTCTGTCAAATAAATAAATAAAATCTTTAAAAACAAAAACAAACAAACAAAATACCACCTTTCAAAGCTTCATAGTGCAGGGGTGTGTACAGGATTTTTTCAGCGATTATTTTTGTTAGACCCCGTTAGAAGTTACCCTTTTAATGAATTTACAATGGCCTGGATATTCACATTTTGGAACCATTCAAATTTAAATGATAGAAAAAAATCCTCAAAGGTTACTCAAACAGCCCGTGGAAAAGCATTAAGCATCGGTGTGCCAGAGAGGAAGCCATTATGGGGGCCAAATGACACTTCTTGGAAACATTACAGACAACTTCAGGCATCGAGTGCAAGCCGTACAAGGTCAAGACAGTGGTTCCGTGATTCTGATGTATAAGGAGGAGAGATGGTGCGTCAGATGGAGGCGGTGTTGGGTCCAGCAAAGCCTTAGCTGGAGAAAAGGCAAATCAGAGAGAGACGACTCTAAGAAAGAGGCGAGCTAGTGGTGGGGATGAGTATCCCTTGCCAGCACCGGGGCAGGATGTGTGTGTGTGTGTGTGTGTGTGTGGCAATCAGGGGTGAACTAGAAGATCACTCTTTAATTTGGGGCAAAGAAGGAGCAGAGCAAAAGGAAAGGCAGGTAGTGTAGAGGTAAGTGGCTGTCTCGTTTTTTTGTGTTTTTTTTTTTTTTTTTTCTTTTTTGGAGTCATTGATGAGGCTGTTGGCACAGAAGACTACAGTCTGAATATTACAGAAGGAGGCCAGTGTTTCAGAGAAACAGTGTTTGGATGGAAGATCCATCATTGGCGAATACTGTTATTTGACAGGAAAAGATAGGTTTGTGGTGTAGATTTGAAGATGGGTTGGAAATATAAAAAAGTGTTTCCTTCTTCCTCTCCTGGATCACTCCTCCCCAGGAGTCCAGAGCCAGTCAGGCGTCCGAAGGAAGACAAATAAAGATGAGCTCCCTTTACTGTCGCTTTGTGAGGCTGCACTCCTTAAGGGCCAAGGGGAGGCAACTTCTCTCTGAGTCGGGGTTGAAGTTGCAGTGGTTGCTGATGTTCTGCTGAATGAACTGTGATGCATTGATTTTATAGGGAGGGCTGTTACATTTGCTAGATGGACCTTACTAGGATTTTTTTTTTTCCACTATAAATTACAGCACAGACTCAAGAGACCCAGTAGAACTAACAAAACTGTCAGGTACAATAAAATTGCCTGGATTATGTGTTTGGGTTGCTGTCTTCTCCAGCTCTTCCCAAAGACTTGAGTAGAACGGTTCCAGGCAATGAGATGAGGATGGAAGAATTTTTATCTGCATGGCTTGGCAGTAAAGTTAAAGCTTTTCTGCCAAGAAATATGAATTTCCACTTGTGTCAGCAAGATGTGAATTAAAGAAGAAAGAAAAGTACAAAACAAACAAACAGAACTATGCAGATGCCCTTGAACCCAAGGTGCAGCGTTTTGGAGCATCAGAGCAATTGTTAAGACTATGTTATTCAGTCGGGTGTATCCCTGAGGGATTGGGGGATTCTTGAAAAATCTGACTTTCCCAAACCTCCTCCTAGAAGGTCTGCCTGGTCTGTTCGCCTACCTTCCAACACCTGAAGGACCTTCTCTCAATGCCCGCTTCCCACTTGTCCACTGTGCCAACACTGTCGATGTACTTCTCTTCTCAAGTAGTTCCATGTCTAGAAAAACCACAGTCCCAGGAGCCATGAGGGCAACAGCCTTTGGTTTTTACGCCTCTCAGATGGTCAGGTTTTGTGCTGGGGCATGCGGGGACCTAGACATGGATGTGTCCGTATGACTGGAGTATGGAGAGCAGCCAGCCTGAGCCAGTGTATGTTCTCGGTGTTTCGACTCAGCCAAACCTAAACCCCCTGGACCCAGTTCTTCATACAAGTTGCAGAAACACTCTCTGGGAACCCTGGCTGCATTTGGTCAGGAGTGTCCGAGTTTGGTGGGAATTGGAAGTCTCACAACTTGATTCTCGCAAGCGCCTCCTCTATCCCTATTAGCAAAAGTATGCGCAGTCTGGGTAATCCCGCCTTCCAAAACAGATCATGAGGGGATATACCTGGCTCAACAGAGGGTACGTTTTCTTGTGCTAGAAAAAAAGGTGCCTCGAATAGCTTCATGTGTGGGAAATGGTCTCTGTCCCCTTTAACTTCCAAGAAGAGTGTGGCACTTTTTTTTCCAGAGAGAGAGAGAGTAAGAGAGCGTGTGGGTGTGTGCGCATGAGTGGGGTGTTGGGTGTGGGGGGAGAGGGGCAAAGGGAGAGGGAGAGAATCTCAAGCAGACTCCCTGCTCAGCGCAGAGCCTGACATGGGGCTCGATCTCACTACCCCGAGATCATGACCTGAGCCGAAATCAGGAGTCGGATGCTTAACTGACTGAGCGACCCAGGAGCCCCGAGCATGTGGCATTTTTGACAGAAATGTGTACTTGTTTGTTTTGTGATTGTTCTTAAAAAAAAAAAAAGAAAGCAAAACCTAAACAACTCCAGATACACACGCTGAGCTGGATAAGAAGTCCAACCCTTAGTCACACACGCCTCAGATTTTATATTTAAAATTCATTATTTATCCCGGCACATAGCTCATGGAGAGAGGAAAGAGATGAAAAGTGTTCTCTCTTCTGGGATATGAGAAAAGCCCGAATCCTTCTTTCACCACCATAGAAATTATCAGGGTTAGAATCATGGGGAACTGATTTTTTTTTTTAAGATTTTATTTATTTATTTGAGAGAGAGAATGAGAGACAGAGAGCATGAGAGGGAGGAAGGTCAGAGGGAGAAGCAGACTCCCTGCCGAGCAGGGAGCCCGATGCGGGACTCGATCCCGGGACTCCAGGATCATGACCTGAGCCGAAGGCAGTCGCTTAACCAGCTGAGCCACCCAGGCGCCCGGGAACTGATTTTATCCCCAACTTACTGACTTGTGACTTTGGGGAAGGTCATTTCTCTAAACCTGATTCCTTCATCTGTAAAATGGGGTGATATCAGTATCCACCTTAGAGTTATCTTAAGGTTTGGAAGCATCAGTTCTATACTACATTCTTTGAAAATGGCGTTGCCTTATTTTGTATGTTTCCCGGGTATGCTCCATCATCTCACTAATGGGTGTTCTAGCATGCTCTGAGACAGGGAAGTCAAGGGATGGCACATTTTTTCCCATTAAGGACCAGCTACTATCAATCTCAGGATTTGAATGGGCCATTTGGTGCTGTCACTACTCCGTTCTGCTCTTGTAATGCAAAAGCAGCCAGAGATGATAGGAAAACGAATGAGCTTGGCTGTGTATTTGTGGCCACTGAAATTTGAATTTCACATAATTTTCTTGTATCATAAAATACTCTTCTTTTGATTTTTGCAGCCATTTAAACTGTAAAATACACTCTTAGCCCATAGGGAGTACAGAAACAGTGGGCGGGGGTTGCCAACAGTCACCCTCAAGGAATTTGCTTAATCTTTTTTAGTAAATATTGTCTATGGAGAAACAAAAAAAAAATGGTTTTCTTAGGAAGATTCCAGTGTCTTCAGTCATCCTAGAAAACCAAGGAGAGAAGAGATAGATCTTCTCAATGCAAATTTCAAGTCGGCATGCTCTGTAAATGTTGATTATGAGCCTGACCCAGGATACATCAAAGAAGTAGGTGAAAGAGATGATCAGTTGTAATTACAGGTCATTAACATGAATCTTTTCCTGAAACAGCAGAAACGCTGCGCTGCCGATGTTTAGGCTGGTTCGCTGTGAAGGTAGACACGCTGATTTGTTCCCTGGGGCGGGGTTTGGAGCACGTTTCTGCATCGTCCTGGTGGTTTGGGGGAGTGGACTGAACTTGTGATGTATCATCTTATCTAAGGGGAAGAAGTTGGGGAGCTCAGCCTCCTGGCTCCAGTCCTGGGGCACTTGCAGCCCACCGTCCTGCTTTGTGTCATTATCAAACAGATAATGAGATTAGCGGTGGTGCCTGGCATTCATAAATGCCATCGTTTATATAGATCTTTTTCAGACACTTTTTAACCCTTAGAAAACCCTATCAAGTCAGAGGGACAAGTTTTATTATTTGCCTGTTACGTTAAGGCAACTGACAATCTGCTGTATTTTAAGTTACCCTGGGTCACACACCGATGAAGTGCTGGAGGCTAGTCTGGGGACGTGCATTTCTAACTTTTTATTATGCCATGTTGCCTTATTATATGACATGGCAGTTGATGTCATTAATACCCAAACATTAAAAAATAAATTGAAAAAGAAATAACATCCTGCCCCAGTTCCAGCCCCTGGCAGTGATTTTCAAGTGGAAAGCTTTGTGTTATGAGAATTTTTGCTTTCAAAATGCTACATGCACCTCCTGTAAAAGGTTGAATTAAATGATTTTATTTTTGGTAAGTGGCCCATGTAAGTTTATTATTTATTTATTTTGGTTCTTTTTGCTTCAGCTCCTTTGGCTAAATGAAGCACTGCTGTATTTTTATTGCATACCCCATCATTAAAAGAAATTGAAAAGACGCTTGTTAGTTTTAATACTGCATGGATGGAAATATATCTGGCACTTTTAGGAAAGTTACGATTCCTAATAGTGCATTTTAAGAAGTAGTCTGGTTTTGTTCTTGATTTAAAAAAAGAGAGAGAGAAAACTTTCTTAAATTTGCTATAATTCGATAATCATCTTTCGCTGGGGAGAAGGTCTCTGCTTAGTGTGACGCTGATTTTATTGACTCATTCAGCATTCCTTTCCAACCTGTGGGAGGGGAGTATGCTCTGGGGCGGCATGAAGGGCCTTTCATTTGTTGGTAAATAATCCAAGCAAAGCTGCTTCCATGCACAAGTTTCCCCCGTTTCTCTATAAACCATATGCTTCTTTAACTATTGGACATATGCCCCTTTCCACAAACGATGTACAGCTCTAACTGTTGGAGCTGTTGTTAACTTGAACGCAAACCAAGTACGCAGACTGCTTCTTGCATCCAAGCCTGCAACACAATCCCACCAAAGACAATATTAAGTATTCCTTTGCAGAATAGCTAGCTATTCAGAACCCAGAAACTCTGTGGAAAGGTAATAGGTCATTTGATTACTGTCTGGAGTATCTTTTCCGGATAACTTTTATAGGGAGAGGGAGAATAATTTCAACAATGATGATAATCTTCCCATATACATATAGAAGGAAAGGAGGCAAATCAGTGTTCTGAGGGCTTTCAGAGACTTTGCAGGGGTTACTAGTCCTTTATAATAGATGGGAGTCATGCCGATTTGGCCATTTACCTGAAGTATGACTCCAAGCAGGTTGCTTAAACTTGCTGAGCCTCGGGATGTTTACCTGAGTGACTGGGGCAATGGATACTGCATACCTTATGGGCCTGTGGGCATTCAGTGGGATTAATGGAGACGGAGCACTTTGCACACAGCCTGGCTTTTAGTAAGTGCTCAGTAAATGTAAGCAAGAGCCAGGGTAGTAATGATCCTTTGTAATGCAGTTTCCCTTCTACACATTTTTGGGATGGCCTGATGAAAGCTGGGTGACCAAGTGTGGCAGGGA
Organism: Neomonachus schauinslandi; assembly: GCF_002201575.2. Classification (NCBI taxonomy): domain Eukaryota; kingdom Metazoa; phylum Chordata; class Mammalia; order Carnivora; family Phocidae; genus Neomonachus; species Neomonachus schauinslandi. Next base: position 11,270,493 of record NC_058414.1, read on the forward strand.
GGGATGTTAGAGCATTAGGTATTGTTTGGAAGGCACTTGTGTATCGCTATGAAATAATTAAAATTAATCATATAAGGGCACCTGAGTGGCTCAGTCGGTTAAGCATCTACCTTTAGCTCAGGTCATGATCCCAGGATCTTGGGATGGAGCCCTGCATTAGGCTCCGTGCTCAGCGGGGAGTCTGCTTCTCCCTCTCCCTCTGCAGCTCCCCCTGCTTGTGCTCTCTCTCTCTGTCAAATAAATAAATAAAATCTTTTAAAAAAAATCATATAATTTTAGGGGCGCCTGGCTGGCTCAGTCGAGGGAGCGTGTGACTCTTGATCTCAGGGTCATGAGTTCGAGCCCCACGTTGGGGGTAGAGATTACTACGTAGATAAATAAATCTTAAAAATCATATTTTAAATAAACAAGTTTATTGAAACCTCTATACAGCCCAGTATCAGCATAAAGAGTTATTAATAGGTGTAAGAAAAGCCTGCCAGGCACTTGGGTTTTAAGAGGTGGGATAAATCATTTAAAACAAGCCTTCAGGAGATAAATGTGTGGGATAATTTTTCAACCTATGCGAACTTAATTTGGACTTCCCTAGAGGTTTACTGTAAAGGTCATACTGTGATAGAAGTAAGAAGTAAAATAAACCAGCTATTTCTGTCGTCCAAAGTGATTGGGAAATACAGAAACATATAGAAAAAAATAATCCATAGAAATATTTTCGTGCTATTTTGGTACATTTCCTTCAAGGTTTTTTTTTTTTTTTTTTAATTTAGGAATTTTGTATAGAAACAATTATATATTTCTCTTCCTCCTACTTTTCCTTCCTCCGGAGATTTGGAAGCATGGTAGTCTAGTGGGTAAGTGAGTGGACTCTGGATTCTAACTTAGGCTCTGCCACTTTCTAGCTATGCTTCCTTGGACAAGTGTGACTCAATTTTTGTACGTATGCAGTGAGGATCACAATCACACTCACCTCATAGGACTGGCACGGAGGCCTCAGAGCGGTACCTGTACTCGGTGAAGTTCTATGTTCTTTAAAATCCTTGAATGCCCTATATTTAATAACATGATATCCCATCATATAAGATGATGGGAATTTATTTTGTTAACTAGTTTTCCTTATAAATAACATGGTGATGAACATCTTGAATATAAATCGTTGTCTTCTTCGCTACTTTTCCCCTTAAGATGCATCCCAGAAGTGGACTCATGTGATACATCTAGCCAATTATGGAAATATTTTAATAGCATGAGAAAGTGATTCTTTCTCTGTCTCCCTCCTAACACTCAATACTATTGCTTTTACAGTTTTACTGGAATGTTCCCAGTTCTTATCTGGGTGTAAGGTTTATGTCGAAAGTATGTATAGTCCTTTAGGGTAGTACTTAGCCTCCATTGTGGCCAAATCCAGTACCCTACCTATTTTTGTAAGGCCCAAGAGCTAAGAATGATTTGTTAGATTTTATTTTATTTTTTTAAGATTTTATTTATTTATTTGACAGAGAGAGAGAGCACACAAGCTGGGGGAGCAGCAGAGGGAGAGGGAGAAGCCGGCTCCCCGCTGAGCAGGGAGCCAGACGTGGGGCTCGATCCCAGGATCCTGGGATCATGACCTGAGCTGAAGGCAGATGCTTAACCAACTGAGCCACGCAGGCGCCCCTGATTTGTTAGATTTTAAATGTGATGTGTGAAAATTACATAAAAATTCAGATTTCACAGTCCATAAATAAAGTTTTATTGGAAGACAGCCATGCCCAATGATTTAGGTCTTCTCTATGATTGCTTTCATCCTATAGCAGCAGAGTTCGGTGGTTGTGAAGTTTGTAGACTTATGCAAACTTTAATTTTGGGCCAAAATTCAAATACAAGTTTATTTTTTATTTCTTATCACTGAGTCGGGAGTTCCAGTAGCCAAATATTTAAGGGTGGGCTTTGGTGTCCTCAGTCCTTGGGCTCTAGGTTCTGCCTGAGAACCAGCTGTGTGACCTGGGAAAGTAACCAAGCTTCCCTGTGCCACTCAGTTTTCTCATCCAGCAAATGAGCATAATGACATTGCCTTTGCAATCAAATTACGATGACGAGAAAGACAGGGGAAGCCCTTCCTACCGCATAGGAAGTAAATGTTAGCTGTCATTAACTGGTACATGGTTGTAGTTTACGTTGGCAGGCTTTTGAGAAAAGAGATTGGTAGGAAGAATGAGTGAAAACAGAATTATGTATACTTTAGGAAGGTGAATGAATCTGGTCTTTTGTTTCCTTAATCGCTTTTACTGGGACTTCTTAGAAAAACAACAACAATAACAACAAAAACCCATTCCCTCGGCGTGGGACGTTAGGTTCTCCTGAAGGTGCCTGGAAATCTGGAACAATGTCAGGAGAAAGGTCTGACTTGTGTCCTTGTTCCCAGTCTCGATGCAGGGAGGATGGGTGGTTGGTGTCCACCGTGCCTACCTGACTGGGGGAGTGGGTACCACAGCATCGTGTGTTAGCTGTGACCGTGAAGATGTGCTCTGGGGGTATTACGTTTTGTGGTCCTTCCTGCTTCACTCACAGTGTCTGAGCCGTGACTTGAAAATGTTTTACGTAGTTGCAGACTTCTGGGGCTACATAAAGCAGGCTGGGAAAGGCAATCTCATGCCTAACTTGTGGTAAAATTGTGAAGAATTGAAATGTGGTCTTTGATTTGGGGTTCTCAAATGACATTTCATAGCTGAGGTCAAAGTGGGTGGTGGGTGGAGGGAGCTTCTGTTATCGAAACTGGACCCAGCACCATCTGGCCTTGCCCAGAAGCTAAGTCAGCAAAGGTGAGCTCTGCTCCCCTACCCTAATCTTGTCATAGGGATGGAGCCTCTAGCTCATTTCAGTACAATAATGATATTCTCTTGATATTTAAATGTGCTCTCCAGGAGGGTCTGATTTCTGCAATGGAGTAAGCGCGGTCTTTAAAATTTTATTAAAAATATAATACCGCCATATGCTCAGGCTTTCTCATTATGCAGTCTTCTAAAAACAAAAACCATGCAACATAAACACACCAGATGAAGCCAGTTAAGTTTGTGTTCATTCTTGCAATTTAAAAAATGGTAGAAAGGTTAGGGAATGGGACTTTGATCTTGAGGGGGAGGAGGGGTGCAGACCTGGAAGCCGCCATCCCAAAGTGCTGCCAGAATGTTCCTGCATGCCTTTAAAGGCGGAGGAGGCTCTGAGTCCTCCCGCTAGACAGGCTGGGGTGGATCTCCCGAGTGATAGGACCGGTCCCATCAGAGGCCGCGGCGGGCAGCAACAACCTGCACACTCTGGCCTTGTGAACAGGCCTTTCATTGTTTCTGTTAAACGGTTGGTTGTGGGTCTCGTTATGGAATCTCCGCTGCTCACGTCTGTTGGTGCAAAGAGAGAGAGAGAGAGACTCTTTATTCTTTGCTTCTAAAAGACGAACACCAAGTTCTCCAACAAATCTCTAATACTTCAGTGTTCGTGAGACTGTTACTCACAGATAGGCATAAATGCACTATTAAGCAGAAGGAAAAAAAGATGTGGCCCTCCTGAGAATTTATTGTCCTGCCTTTGATGTCCCTAATTAACTCACTCTGTGTAAGCAGTAACTGGCAACTAATAGCAGGCTAATAGAAGAAGCTTCATGACATTTCGGAATTCTTAATTCAAGGAAGGGTCTTCACAGGCTCGTGGAAACGAAGGAAGATCTCCTCCCCCCTTTTACAGGACAGCCTGCAGGGACCCTCAGGGGCCCGTTTCATCTGTTTTCTCTTCCCTGGTGTAGGCGGGACTTGGCTAGTGCTGTCTGTCTGGAACATTAGAAGTTGGTTAGTACCGCTGGGTTTGGGTTGGGACTTAAACGCCCCGGCATGTTGGGTAGAGTTCGCCAAGTCACAGGAGCACTTAGCTGTCCCTGTCACCAACGCCCAGGAGCCAGGGGGAACAGGGGTGCTGACCTCGGATTGGTGAGGGTTCCGAGGCACAGAGGAGAGGATATGTAAACCCTGGAGGCCACGGGGCATGCTTGGTGAGGCCTCAGACAAGCTGATAGTGTGTTATCGGCTCCTGATTTTCCAGATGGGCAAGGAGCCCTCATCGTATCATCTTTAGGGAAGGCAGGAGGCCGCTTGCTGCGTGTGCCCTCAGAGCTCTGGGCTGCAGTGGGGCTCACAGCCATCGCTGGGTTGGCCTCTTAAGTTTATCTGAATTGTCATCTTGCCTTCCCTGCCTACTTTCTTCTATCCCAGGCGCCCCTTTTGAAGTTGCATCGAGCTTTGTAAGCAGAGTAGCGGGGAGGGAGGTGAGAAATTAGCCTGGCTATGAGCACCAACCTGCTCTTTGGAGCAAGTGGTTTCTGGTGAGGGGCCGGTAGGATGCTGGTCAATCTAGACCCCGTTTTGTTCTTGGCCAAAAGAACTCTAGATATGTTAAAACAATTACGGGACTTGACGCCTCTGATGGACAGCCTTTTCTACTTTCTCTCCTTTCACCTGGGACCTCCTGCTTGAAGAAAGCAGGAAGAGCGAGCTACCCGGTAATCTTGGAGGGAGGGTTGCCACTGGAATTTCTCCAGAGCTTCAAATCCTGCTGCTGGCCTCGTCTTGCAGGCCCTGCAGTTGGTTTAAAGGTTGCAGACAAAGCTGAGCGCTCACTCCTGATCCATCTGGGCCACTCCCTCTGTCATCAGTCATTGTCAATGGGAGATGTATGTGTAGCTGCATAAGGGCGATGTGTGACCCCAAGGGCGCTGGAAATGTTCTTAGAGAAGGCATTGTTTGCTTGCTGCCTTTGGAAGCCAAGCTCCAGACATTCTAGGGAGCAGCCCCTGGCTGAGGGATAACTGTTGTCTAGGCGCAAAGAGGCAAGACTGTGCTTCTAAAAACTACAGGAACTTTATTCCTCCTTCACGGCTTAATTCTACGATGCTTCTGAATCTACTTAGCCTCTTCTCTTTTTCATTTCTGGCCTCTCTTTCGTCCAAGTCATGGGGAGAATTCTGAAAGAGGGAGGCGAGGTTTTAGAACCTGGATCCCGCTGGTTTTTATTCAAGGAACATCGAAATGTAAATAACCAAAGAAATAAAGCTGACAAGATGCAACAAATGCATAATAGGGGGAAAAAAAATGAAATAATGCTCTTTCCAAACCCAGCGAGGCAATTTCCTGGGAGGAAAGCAGAAAATGGGGCTGTTTCTTGCCCAGATCAGGAAGGTGGGGCCCCAGGCTCGTGGAAGCACATTGAAAACTGCAGGAATGCACAGACGCCATTGGCTGAGCCTCTGCATGCGAGCGGTGGGGGTGCGGCTGGGTGGAGGGTGTGCGTGTGTTTCACGCCCCTGTGGCGGGCACGTTCCATGGTACCGACTCCCTGAGGTCGGACGTCTCACCATCGAGTTGTCATTTGGGCCCCCTGGGTGTTTCCCAAGAGTGGGTTATAGTCATAAAACTCTGATGGGGGAGTGTCAGAGTTTTGAAAATGTCTATGCGTAAACCTGTGATTACTTTCTGTTTTCTTCTGATGGTGGTGGTGGTGGTGGGGCCTGGGAGTGCATACAGGTATCATTCCCAAAACCTGTCCACAAATAGACCTCCCCTCCTGTGAGCAGCGCCGTGTGGCCTGGTCAGGCCTCTTGCATCCCTTCCTTGCGCGTTTACCACATTGGAAACAGGCAACCTGTTCATGGACCTGGTCCCCTGTCCCACAGATTGTTGTGGGGATCCAGGGAGGTGGCAGAGATGATCACATTCTGTGGCCCTGAAGGAGTCTTTCTTTGCTTAAGGAAGGGGACCGCGTCTGCCTTGTGAGGGGTCAGGCGTAGTCAATCTGCATATTGACCGAGCCTCAGATCTATGTTTTAATACACTTGAAGATGATTTTATTATATCATTCCGTATGGAAATGGTGCAGTCTCACAAACTCAGACCTTCTTAAGCATGGAAATATTATTCTCTTGTTAGAAGCCCCATTCGGCTAGAAATCTGAGTATCCAGTCTTTTTTTGTGCCCCCGCCCCCTTAACATTTTGTTGCCTCCTCCCCTCCCCACCCCCATTGGCCTCTCCTTTGGGCTCACCGAAATCTGAGTGCCACTTTTCTGGGAAAGCCTGATATTCTGACTTCAGTTTTGTAATTTAATGATGGAGAGTTTCCTTAGTAAACCAAATTTAGAGTCCTAGAATGCTTATCTTATATCCAGACCTTGAACATAAAAGGCATTTTATACCCGCAATTGTTCATTTAATGAGCAATTGCAGAGTGCAGGCCGGTTAAGGGATTGAGCTATATGCACTATTATTGCAAGAAGTATTCCGAAATACCAGAAATAGGACGTAAGCTCTGATCAGGGAGACTGCGAGCACAATTACCTTCTTTTCAAATCCTTCTGTGACACTGCGGGAGGAAAAAGGACTTTGAAACTTGAAAGGAAAGAGCTTGCTTTCAACCTCAAAAGCTAGGAGGAAAGGGCTCTGAAATTTGCTCAGAATTCCCAATTCACCATTAGCCTGTTTCTTCCTTTAGCCTCAAGGCATTCTCCGCTTTTTGAAAAGATGTTAAGAAATTCAGTCACAATAGAGAGCCTAGTTTTGAACATGTTTCACTCGGTCCATTGAGGTCTGGGCTCTAGCCTTTGTGTGGGGTGAATTGAGCTGAGCGGCTAGCTGGTTGGAGACAGGTGAATGAGGAGTCGTTGTGCAGTCGCAAATTCTGGCAAAGAAAGAAGCCCCCCCCCATCCTTTATTTTACAATATGCATTCCTGTACAACCCTGCTAGTGGTAATACGTGGAGTTGAGCCTGTTCTTAAGTCAATACAGAGTACTTGGTTTATAGCAACTCTTGTTAAGTTTGTCTTGTAATTGAAGCTGCTGTTGACCTTGCTTGGGGACCATTTGTAAAACCGTTTATTTAGCATAAACTGAAATAATAAACCCTCCTTCTCTCGGGCTGATTGTGATAGGGTGACATTAGTTTGATTTAATGATTAGCCGCCTGACCCTTTTGCTGGAGAGAGGGGCTTGAATAGAGAGAGTTCACTCGGAAGCACTCAGAAAGAATACTAATGAGCTTGTTAAATTTAGCATGGCTCCAACCACTTTTAATTCATCTAATGGGAGCAGCACTGTCTGGGAGAGGGAGAGGGAAAGTGGGAGGCAGGGAGACACTGAGAATGTTCCTAGAGGGTCTGCACACTAGAGAAAGCCCACCAAGAGAAGTTTGCAGAAAGTAGCTAACCAGAGCCTGGGGTCCGAGTTGTAAGTATTGCCTGTTGTCTTATACTCTGTGTCTTTTCTTGTCTTGGGGGAAGAGAGGAGTGATGGTGTTAAAACGGGATTTAAGGGAGCAGTTTAAAAGTCGATGTTAATTTAAAAAAAAAAAAAAGGCAGCCACGTGCATGCACCGTGAGCTCCTAATCAGCTTATTTTGCTAGGGCGACAGGGGGTGTTCCTAGTCGGTGATGCAGTGCAGGGTTTTATTTTTATATTGGAAGAACTGTCTGAAACTTTTATCTGAGGAGTTTGTGAGGACGTGCCCAGGAGTGTGTGTTCGAGTCCTGCTTCACGCAGCACACTTTCTTCAAGCCTTTACCGTGAACGGTCTAAGCTGCGTGCGCAGCGAAGCGACTTTTGAGCTTTCAGAGGTCATAGCACGAAGACTCGACGTCGGTTGCCTTTGGACGAGTTTGGAAAGTCTGGGACAGTTTGTAAAATGTGATGGCTGGGCAGCTCTCCATCTGGGGGCAGGACTTTGTTAACTTCCACTAGAATGTGGATCTACACAAGGAGGGAGGTACAAAAGGGGGATTATGATGACAGTATTTAAAATAATTTTTTCCCCGAAACTTTTTAGTGAATTGCATGTTTCCGTGTGACCCCCCCCGCCCCTGCCCCTAGTTAGCAGCTGTTGAACATAGAGAAGCACGAACAGTCCCCTTGTGTTTGGCCGTTAAAGTCCATTGGCAGATGCTCCTGGAGCACTGGGCTGTTTGCTTACATTTTTGCAGCCGACTTCTGCTTGTTGCCATGGTGGACAGTATGTTTCTGTCAATAATTTGGCCTGGCATTGCCTGTCTGCACTGACTCTCAAACTTTATTGAACAACTCGGCACAACTGAACAAGATTAGACAGCTTTCGTCTTTTGGCTGACTGAAGGGGTTGCTAAATTTATAAGAGCAGGCAGGAATATTGCTTGGAAAGTTTCCCTTGCACTGTGGAGAGCGTGCTCCCCAGCCTCAGAGCTGTCTGTATCCTGGAGCGTGTGCGCTGTCAAGTTTTGATCTGAGTGCCCGTCAGGAGCAACAGTACACAAGGTAAACTTCATGAAATATTTGTCTACTGGAATTTTTTGGAGGGGAGGGGAGGGGAGGTAACAGTGTGTAATGTCAACTGTTGTAAAAGTCAGTCTGATGAAAGTTGCCACGCTCAAAAATTTCGTGCCTGCTGTTTACTAAGGCAATTAGTTATAATTTTTTCTCGTATTAAGGGTTTAAGCTTTGCTTATTTCTCGTTATAACTTTCAAATTCACACACGTTAGTTTAGCTCTCAGTAAGAAAATAATTAAAGTTTAGTACTTGTGAAAAAAATCACTTAGCTGAAAAGACACCCCATTTCCACTCCCCCCGCCACCCACCCATCCCGCCCCACCAATTACTTCCTTCTCCCAGGAGGCTGGGGGGACCTGGGAGGACTCTGGTTAGACCATGCCAATTATTCAATTATTTGTGAAGTTGGATTCAACTGCTCATCATAAAGGCTTGGCTTCTAAGAAACTCACTCTATTATAGGGATGCAGGTTTAAGAGAAGAAAAGTTCATTTCTTCTAGGAAGATTAGGTCAAGGGAATCCTGTTTTCAACTCGGAACAGATTAGTGGAGCTTGGTTATTCATCTTAACCAGAGAATGCTAATTATGTGTCTCCGTGGCTCTTGGTGAGGACTCTCTGGCTCTCCAGACGAAGGTCCATTCTACAGAATTTGCACCTAAGTGCTACAAGTTCACTTCAGGTTGAAATTGGAAATAAAGATTTTATACAGGCGCAAATTAGTGGAAAATATGACTTTGGCCATTGGTAGGTTATAGGAATTTTTATAAAACAGACTAAGAGTTTTAATGTTTTTGACACCCTTTTGCTTTTACATAACTGCAAACCCTTATTCTATAGCCTGCAACTTTATTGCTAATGAAGTACGAGGGTGGAGTGGTGCCTAAAAGTATTAGTCAGAAGGGAAAATAAAAATGTAGGGTTTTTTTTTTTTTTCGTACTTTGTTTTTAAATTAGCAAAAGCATGGTTTGAATTGCTCTTGTAAAGATCGATGTGTGAAAATGTGGGATTACACCCATTTTTTTTTCCTTTTTAGTAGTTACTTGATAGATTAAACTCATCATTTATCCCATAATTACAAGATTTGGTGGTGAAGATCTGCACAAAACAATGCTAAATAATGTTTCGTAGCTATCCAGCAGTAGTCAGCAAATTCACTGTGAAGACCAAAGCATACCTCATTGTCTATTCTGTTTTGCAAGTCATTTGCTAGACTGAAAAAGAGAACAAAACAAAACATTGCTTATTTCTTCCAATCCCAGACACAAGCAGAACGATTAAAATTGCTCCTGGCTTTGGGTAGTTCAAGTTATTAGTATCACAAAATGTAGTCGTGACTATAGTTTATATTTTCATGCTTGCCTGTGTTTATAGCTATCCTTGCTTCTGAATTTGTACAAACAGCCATGAAACTGCTAAAGCATACTTTTCCTGTTTTTTTTTAGGGGCTCTCAGCCAGATATAACTGCTTTATGAAATACTCTGAAGATCAGTTTTTGTGTTGGGATAAGATGTGCTCAAAATCTGTCCATCCAGCATGTACAACGCTATTATTACTTACATATATATGTATATTTCAGATCAAAAATGGGACATCATTCTCAGATTAGATGTCTGAGCTGTGTCCACACAGCTTTGTTTCCATCAGCACTTACCTTCCAGAACACAGTCTGCTGATGAAATGCAGAGCTTGTTTGGGAGTATGTAATGCAGAATGTGTGTATGACTCTAACAGATGAATTGGCCCATTTGTTGTGGGTTCAGATCACTCATTTGGTTTAATTTTATGCATGGGCTCTTTGATCTGCTATTCTAGAAAAGTCATCCAATCACATTTGCAGAGAGCCCTAATGGGTAGATGGGAAGTTCCTACAGATCAAAGGGAACGGAAGTATTAGGAAGCTGGAATATTGAATGTATGTGGAATTTTGTCAAGCTGTTTCGTAAGTGTGTGGAGCAGCGTCTGGACCCCAGCAGAGACCGCACTTGTGTCTGCATCACTGATCCTCCCTCGCCCACTGAGCCATCTTGCTCTGGGAATTAGTCTTACCCCATTTGCTTCTTGGTTCTTGGCTCTGTTCTATGGGCTGCAGAAAGAAGTGTCTTGCAAAGGGTACTGTAGGTTTACCTTTACCCCTCATAACTAGTGGGTCTTGTGTCCCATTTCTAGCTCCACTAAACCCGTGGGTTACAGATCTGACTTAAAAAAAAAAAACAAAAACAGGAAAACTTCTGGATCACTTTAGGTCCTTCAACCCGCCGATCACCCAGAGGCGCAGTGGGTGTCCCAGCTGCCTGATACCTGAGCGGCCCAGCTGAGGGACAGGCAGGGGGAAGCTGGACACCCGTGGCCTCAGGCTGGCAAAACTTGCAGCTCCACTTGGGACCCGCAGGGATATTGGCAAGTCCCTAATGAAAAGCCTCCCTGGCAGATTCACTTGTAAGCTGGTGATGATAATTTGCTGACCCCCTCCATCTCAACTTAATAGGCTCATTTCCTGCTCCCCTTAGGCCTTCGATTTGTATTTTGGACCCTCATTCATAAGCAGTGTTGTCTGCGGAATATGTCATCATGGTGTAGCTTTCAAAGTTGCCAAGAATGAGAAATAGGGCTTCTTTTGGGGAGGAGGGATGGAGAGGGAGACCTAATTGATGACTGTTCTTGGATTGCTCCTTCAAGTGGCTCACAGAGCTTCCATTTTCCTTCTTTCTTCAGAGGATGAAAGTCCTGGACAGACCTATCACAGAGAGAGAAGAAACGCAGTCACCATGCAGCCACAGAGTGTCCAGGGGCTTGGCAAGATCAGCGAGGAGCCTTCGACATCCAGTGAGGAGAGGGCCTCGCTGATCAAAAAGGAGATCCATGGGTCCCTGCCGCACCTGGCCGAGCCCTCTGTGCCGTACCGTGGGGCTGTGTTTGCCATGGACCCCCGGAACGGTTACATGGAGCCTCACTACCGTAAGTGGTTCCTGCCCCATCACCCTGGTTCCGGGAGCCGCGGAGGGCTGCCGGCGCGTTGTATGAATTATCGGGCTGGTATTAATTTATACCAGTGTTTAATTTACTCTCCAGTTTTGTTTTTTTTCTTCTCCTACATCCCATCCTTTCCTCTTTTTAGAGAGAGCCATTTTTCTTACGTCTCTAAGCCAGTCCAAGCCTCCGTGGGGCAGCCTTCAGGAAGGTGTCCATCTGTGGCTAATCCACATGGACCTTTGCTGGGAACGAGGACCAGATTTCTTCCACCCAGGTAGACACTGCAGGAGCAAAATTGGTTGATGGGGGTAGTTATTAAAGTGGGCTGCACTGGCAGAATTCCTGAACAACATCTATCCCCATTTTGAATGATTTTTTTTGCTTACTTGTTGAGAATGAACGAACTCCTTTGGAGCAAATCAGTGCTAAATTCCTTAAATGTGGAAGAATTTTCTACACGTTTTACTTTCTTCTCTAACCGGCAGACCAGAAACATGGAAAGCTCCTTTTCCAGCACTAATAAAGTTTAAGTAATTCACGAGGACTCAGGATACAAATATATGATGGTTTTCTCCAAAGAAAAATGTATAACGGTTGACTTTATTTGTGGCCTGTTTCTAGTTAAAAAATATATATATAATTTGGTTGTGGAAGTAATGAAGTTCACATTGAGGTGCCAAAGCTGCAGCTCTTGATTACAGATTTATCACCTTGCCAGGATACAGACTTGCCATTTAACCTTCCCAGCTCCAATTCCAGATGATCCATTGAGCTCCAGAGAGGGGGACTGGTTTGTGTTTCCCTTTTTCCACATCATTCAGAAATTTTAGTGTTTTAAGGCAAAAGGTCATTAGCCAGATGACTGATTAGTGAGGACAGCTGATTTGTGCCTTTTTTTTTTTTTTTCCGCCCCTCAAGAAAGTGCCCAGGATAAAAGCTAATTTCATCCCTTCGTTAGCTGACTTGTAGCAGAGGGGAATGTTCCCTCATCAGGGTGCAGATCAAAGAGCCTGGAGCAGCCTTACGTCTCAGCAACTGCCTTCTCCCCGACCAGATTACATTGTTGGTAGAAATGGAAGGTACATTATTTTTTTAAGTGGTCAGAAGCATGGAGGAAAAGGTTTTATGGATTCTTCTAGGCTTTTAAAAAAGGCTGCAGCTTCTCTGATTAAAAAGCGTTTCTCAGCCCTGTTGCTACAGTTGTTTCTACAGATCCAGAAATGAGAAGGAGGTAGGTGCTCACTTATTTTTCTGTCTTTGTTAAAGTTTATTTCATTTTCTTTTAGGAGTGAGAGTTTACAATAGCGTTGGCAGGATGTTTCTCTGAGCACATTCTTGTATTTTTATTTGCGGGTCTCTATTAGAGAGCTCCAAGGAGAAGATGTGAGGGAATCTGCGAACTTCCTCCCTACTTTAAGACTCCCTGAGTATATTTACTTTTTAAAAAGAATTGGTCTAGTTTATTTACCACAAGTTCCCTGCCTTGTTTTCATCCTTATGTGTGAACACAAACTTTTCCCATCTCATACTTATGTTTTGCTTTCTGTTCCAGATGCCCACTAATAATTAAGGTATGTAATTGGGCAGGACAGCTGACGAATACTTCTTTTCTGGTTGATGGAAGTAGGCAGATGATCGTTAACTTTCTCTCTGTGCCATTCAACCTGCAACTTGTTCTTGGTCCATTTCTTCTAACAGTTTGCCCATTGACTCTTCTCCCCTGCATTTGAGGGATAGGCTCTCTGCACACCTGGGATCCTTGGCACCTCTTGGCAGCGTGCGTTTGTGACCCATCCCTTGGGCCTCGACATTAACTAGCTCAGGGCGCTGCAGAGCTCTTAGTGGGGCTTGGAACTGTTCTATTTAGAGGACATAGACCAGTACGTTGGATGCTCCTTAACTTTCCCTGCTGTATTGTTCAAGGCACTGTTAAAAATGCATGATGACTGACAAACTATGGACGCTTGCCTATAACCAACTGGCAGATGCCATTTTGACCCACCGTCCCAATGTACTCCCTGAATTGGTCATAAATAAATAAATAGGTAAATGAGATCCTTACATATACAACATGGGTGGGGAGTTCTAGAGATCACACAGATTGGATTACTGTTTAGGGGATGGGGCTCCAGCTCCAGCTTTGCCATGTAGTGACTGTGCGGTGTGGCCAAGTGTGCTGACCCCTCTAAGGATCATTTCCTAACCATTTATTTGGTCTTATAATGGGACTGCTCTCCCGTGGTGTTTTCCTGAGAATTAAGTGAGATGATGCAAATACGGTATTT
>NC_058414.1:11284067-11388365 GCF_002201575.2 Neomonachus schauinslandi
TAAACCTTAGGAAGAGGGCTGGTGTAGTCGGCACTGCGTATGGTGGTCTTCTGAACATAACCTTTCTCCCTGAACCTTAGTGAATTGACTATATTTTTTTTTCTATTTTGTAAGTGAAGAAATATTAAAGCTTTTAAATGACTTTGGGAAGTTTTAAACTTTTAAATACGTGTATGTATTTGTATGTATGTAACAAATACAAACTTAATATATGTGGAAAAATGAAAGCTACAGAATTATCCGTATGAAATACTTTAAAGATATCCTAAACCAAGCCTCAAGGAGTTAGGTAGGTTGTAACTCTACTTTTTCTAGAACCCTATTGGATATTTTAGTCTTCTACCAGTATAATGAGTATTTTTTTTGGTACTTTATAATAAAATCTGTCTACCTTCTCTGGATTTAATTATCCAGGGAAAGCTAATGAATGACCAACACAATGCTGAAGTTGATAGGTCCTCCAGAAATTTTTAGTGTATGAGAAAAGTGCAGTCTTTTTAAAACAAGGCATGCAAGTTCGATCACGTTCTTGTCAGTCCTGCAGCGAAACTCTCAAAACACAACTTTGCTGCAGACCTTCAGTGGCTCAAGGTTCAGAAACATCTCTGTAGGCTGTTCCCTCTTCCTGTGAATCGTGTGCCAACTCCACCAGGTTTCTGGAGAAAAAAGACTCCTCCAATCCAGTGTAGCTGGGCATGGGAACACTCCCAGGAATTCCTTCATTTCTCTGTGGTTGGAAAATGTGGACTTTCCAAGATGCCTAATTTGTGCTTCTATATATACTGACTTTGTATTTCTAACGTGTGGGCAGGCTTCCTGTAAGATCGGAAAAGGGAAAATCGTTTCTTTACCCTCAGAAGGACATCTGTACAATTTTTATTGCACAAGACTTGATTATCCTTGGGTATGCAGTATTGTGTCTTCACAAATGGCACTTAGGCTGGATTCAAAGTATTTTAGGTTTTGTGGGTTTGACTTAAAAAAAAAAAAAAAAGAAAGAAAAGAAAAAAGAAATACCAGGGATAGCGGGCACTTCAAACATTCACAACATATGTTTGGAATAAAATCCTCACAGGGGGCACTGGAGGGTATTCTCTCCTGAAGGGTCGCTGTGGAGGGCTTGTATATCAAGGCAAGAAAGTAGGGGGTTAAGCCGCACGGTTCAGATGTGGGGTGATGCTGACAGGCGGGTGGCTATAGGATCACCAGCGCTTTGTGACTGGGAAGAGTGTGGGAGGCGCTGGGTTTCAGAGACCTGAGTTTCTTGTATCGGACTCAGGATGAGGACCCCCTTCTCCCGCCTGAAGATTTCTCAGCAGTCTTAAGCTGCCCCTGCTCTGTGGGTAGCCAGGTATACTTCAAACTTCCATCACCCCCGAGTTCACTCACTGCCAGGCGTGTATTCTCTTAGGAACTTGCACAGGCAGGTGACATAATAGTTAAAGCATTCCTGTACCCTAGCCGACGCTTAACTTTTATTCTCTTCTCTGTTACGGAAAACATCTGTTTCATTGTCTTCTGCCTTCCTGCGAGGAGTCTCCCTTTCTGACTGTCCCTGCAGGAGGTTTTGTGGGGAGCGTCTCAGATTCATGAGTCCTGCCACATAGGGCCCCTGCTGGTTCTGTGACGAGGAGCAGAAGGACGTCCCCTTTTCTAAAATTTCAGGTCTCTTTTTACAGTTTTAGGGTCGCGAAGATGCTTTTCTTCTGCGCCCAGCTGCTCCCACGCAGTAGTAATCCCTCATGGAAAATGTGATTCATTCCTTCATGCAAATGCTTTGATTGAAAACATACCACTGGTATTCTTCCGTATGTTTCCCAGCTCAGATGACAGAACTATTAGTTGCTAATTAGCAAAACCTGAAGAATTAGCTTAAAGAAAAGAAACTGAATTTTTAATTGCTTATATTTATTTTCTGTGGGGAGCTGATGTGCCGAGCCCACTTGCATTCTTGTGTGCTAAAAAAAAAAAAAAAAAAAAAAGAAAGATTTTTTTTTTCCCTACCTGTCTGTTTTTATATTAGGTGACTTTCTACAGCCCTTAGAAATACATCTTCTAAGCGAGTGGAAGAGAAGATGTGTATTTTACATATTTAATAGGTGCACCTGCTCATGTCTGTCTTCCTGTTGGAGTGTCATCTGGAGACCGTGAAAGACAAAAATGCCTACAAGGCACAGATGAGCAGTTTGGGGTCGACCACAGTGCGTAGGCAGTGACAGTTTCCTGAGCACACACCGTTCCATTCTCATCCAGGCCGTCTGTTACCGCTTTGGAGAACAGTCGATGAACCAATCAGCAGTGTTTGGTGTATCGTTGTTTTTTGAAAATTATACTGCTTAGACAGAAAGACTGATGTTGGGTCATACTTGGGGGGCTTTGCCAAGTATATTGCTTCATCCATGGATAGTCTTGAACTGTAGGAGCGGGGAGATGCAGGGAGCGGGGAGACACAGTCTACAAACCTTTGCAGAGCTGGTATTTGTGAGCTTCAGAGTAGCTCCGTGATTATTCTTGTCCTCCTATTAGAAATTCGATGTAACGATCCAGGTTTTCTTTCAGTAATCCAGAGGTCACGTTTATGGCTTGCAAACTGTGAGCCACGTCCATAGGTTTTAAAGGAGTTATTGCAAGCTTACTAACTCACTCTGCTGAAAGTGGTAGAAATTTAGGGATAATCCTTAGGGTTCCAGGTTGACTCTTGCTAGTGAATCTTGACTACTCTCGGGCCTAATA
Source organism: Neomonachus schauinslandi (assembly GCF_002201575.2). Lineage (NCBI taxonomy): Eukaryota > Metazoa > Chordata > Mammalia > Carnivora > Phocidae > Neomonachus > Neomonachus schauinslandi. The sequence continues at coordinate 11,286,801 of NC_058414.1, forward strand.
GGACTGTGACTCTACAATTTAGTCTTGGGAGGTGACCTGGGAAACTGGAAACCAGCAGTGAGAAAAGCACTATTGTGTTTGAAAAATTTTATTTGATTTTATTCTTTGAATTTTCGGGAATGCATTGATTGGAGGAGAGCAGGGAGAAGCTTGAAGGCCATTCAGGAGAAGGACGGACAGACGAGGCTCAGGGAGATCGTGTTCTAGGGAAAATCAGTTGGCCGTCGGCTGTGCCCTGGCCTAGTGCCCCCTTCCCCGGCAGCCCACTGCAGTCGTCCCCACAGGCAAGCCTGGCCCCCTGGCCACTGACTCGGCCACCCTGCTCATCCTCTTGTGCCTCTTGGAGTCATTCCATGCTTTCCTCCTGTCTTCACGTTCTACTGGCCCTTCAGGGCCTGTCTAGAGACCGCTTCCTTTGAAAGTTCATTTCACAAAGGTGTTTCCATTCCCTGGACACCAGATAGATGTATAACTCTCACCTCAGCACCTCATGGCTGTGTTGGCCCACATATGTTGGCGTTTGGAATCACGTGGCGATCCAGGGGCCGTCCCCAGCTCTTACACCTGCCAGAAGTCCTGGGGCAGGACCCCGGGGGGGCCCTTCAGTGCCACAGAAGGCTGAGCAGTTCCGTTGATTGAACTTCATCACGTCACAGATGAAGTTCGTCCTGAGCCTGCCACTCAGGAGGGGCCCCTTGGCTAGACACTGGCGCTTCTGCTTCTGTTTTATTTCTAGTCCCTAAATGCCACCTCGGATCCAGACGTAGTCACTCAGTCCTTTCTGAAAGTAGGCATTTATGACACATGGATATATTTCTAAATTGCACATTTCAAAACCAGCAAAAATATTTGCTCTCATGTACATACAGCAGCTGTAAGACTTTGAGGGTTCTCATCTGAGATGGATGGTGGTACTTTGGAATAAGTTGGCAGTTTATTCGCAGACTTGGAGGAGGATCCTCTTTTTAAGGACCATGGGATTAGCACAGGAGATCTGCCTGGCTCACGCGTTTTCACACCCATCTAAAATTAAACAGGTAGGTATTTTTTTCTGTGGTTAAGGTGAGCATGATATTTGTCTCCCCCTTTTCCAAATTTTAATGATTTGTTTTGCGTTCAGTGATCTCTAGGCAATTCATGATTTCGGTGACATCTTTCCAACTTGTTAGTGTCCAAGTATGCGTGTAATCCATGTTAACAGGAGCCTCCATCTACAAATCAGTTTGGGATTATGAACTCGGTTGTTTAAATATTCCATGTAATTATTGTCCTTTTCTAATTTGGCACCCACCCAACGCAGCAACATTTTTCTTTTTTTTTTTTAGTTGCTTGTAGTTCTTTCCTTCCGTTCCCCACCCCCCGATCCCTTTCATAGACTAAAGCATGAGAAACACAGCAACTCCTGCCACTTCTCAGCCATCTGCTAACAACTTTCTGTCCCCTTTCCTAATGGAGCAACGTTATCCTTGGTCCCTCCTCCTTTTTCTTGTATAATTAAAGAATGTTACCTTTGATGTCTCTTGAAAGTTGTATCTCCTGTCCTGCTTTAGCTTTCTTGATCTTGTACCTATAAATTTGTACTGTATCTTCATTATTCTTAGTGAAAGGGCTAGATTTTTCTCTTTGTGCCTTTTACAGTTTCATTTAAGAGAGGGTAACCGATGTGGCATTTTATTGCTCTGTCCTTCCTATGTTCTGATAGCATTTGGATTCTTACGGTACTCTTTGAAAAGTATCCAACTTCCTCAAATCTTTTAGCTTTTATATTTTGTTCTTTATACTTTGGGTCTCTCTTAAAATTAATTGTTCTTATCTTCCTAATGTCTTCCCTTCTTTCTGGGGGCGGGGGGAGATGATCCAGGCTTTTCATCAACCTCAGTTCTGGTGAGTTTCTTCCTCTTAGAACAAAATGAGGAAAATTTTTGATTCATTCAGCTGTTGGTATTTTTTGTTCATCTTTAGTCATTTGTTATTTACTAGTGGCCTCCTAAGTGCCAACCCGTGTTAGAAAGAACGAACAAAGTCATTGCTTCCATGGACCTTCAGGCCGGTGGGACATTGAGACAAGTAGATCAGCCCATGCAAAAAGACAACACAAAGGATGTTTCAGAAAGGCAAATGCAGAGTCCTTTGGGAGCAGGTAACAATATGCCTGACCCAGACTTGGGTCCAGAGGGCTTCCTGAAGCAGGGGACATCTGAACTAATTCCTGTGGCAAAGAGGTAGAGAGGATCCTTAGTAGAGGAAATCCTTTGTGAGGACCCGGGAGGAGGGTGGTTGGAGAGTGGTGGGAGGGTGGAGCTCAGGGAAGGGGGCAGTAGCAGATGGGCTTCCTGGGGAGCCCCTGCTCTGCCTGAGTCCCCGGGGTGACCCCCAGGACGTGTGTCAAAGCTTTGGGGTATTTCCACAGATCTTTGGATAACTGTGTTTCCCATCGTTAACCCAGAGTTTCTTTGTCTCAGAGAGTTTAATTCACCTCCTCCCTCAGATTTGCAGGCATGGGATTCCCGTCCCACAGCCGTCCTCCCGACTTCTGACCACGGCTCTTTCATTGGTCATCCGGCATGTGCTGTTCCTCCCTGTGTGGTGTGTCCCATCTTCCCTTGAAGACAACAAGGATAATCCATTAATACTTGTTCTCAAACTTTTGAGCTCTTCTGTGTTGGGTAACCTAGATAACCACAGTATCTTTCTTTTCTTTTTTTTTTTTGTAAAGATTTTATTTATTTATTTGAGAGCGAGAGAGAGAGTGAGAGAGCATGAGCAGGGGGAGGAGCAGAGGCAGAGGGAGAAGCAGACTTTCCCCCTGAGCAGGGAGCCCGACGCGGGACTCGATCCCAGGACCCCGGGACCATGACCTGAGCTGAAGGCAGACGCTTAACCGACTCAGCCACCCAGGCGCCCCCAAAGTATCTTTCTTGATCTCAAAGTGCAAATGCCAAACATCGACAATAAATGTGGCTTAATTTCCAATGAATTTAGAGTGTCCTGTATCAAGATCCATTTTAACTTCAAAATATACAATGTTCACACACACACACACACACACACACACACACAAAACCTTGAGGTTTCTGGGTTGTTTTTTTTTTTTTTTCAACTCAAATGTAACATCAGTCAAGCTAAAGAAAGTGCAAGGGGCCCATGGTGAGGTTGGGGGTGGGGGCCTGAAATGAAGTGAAATTCAGCTGGGAAATCCAGTAGCTAATGCTGCTGGGGGAAGTGAGAACAAAGCCTTCCAGTGGTGGCAGAAGCCCGCAAGCTGGCCTAGACAGAGAGGATCTTAGAAGAAGGTGGTGGGACCCCTGAGGAGGAGACGCGTCCCCTCCGCGGGGGCTGTGAGGCTAATCAGCAGACATTGTGCAGGTCAGAGGAAGCCTACTCCAGGAAGCTGGGTGTTTACTTGTCCACTGGGGGGGGCCCCAAATCTGCATCCTGATTGTGCTCATGGCTCGTGAGGGGAATAAAAGGAGTTGCCTGTGTCCTAATTTAGAGAGGATCAGATAAGTGCGCGTGGCAGAGGCTGGGAAACAGACACCACCTCTTTCTTCGGCTTGCTTTCGTGGAATAAGCCTGCTTTCAAAGGCAGCAAGAATTCACATTTCCTCCCCATCCCTGTTTGTCCCCTTAAGTACGGCATGTCATGAAATGTCATTGCCACCCTGCTCCCTGCCCGTCGGTGATCTGATGGAGCTCACACTTGGCTTCCGAGATCTCAGCTCGGCCCCACAAATCTGACCACATAGGTTGACCCTTTTGATCAAACATGCAATTTACTTCTATATTTAACGTATCTCTGGCTGTGGGATGCATTTTTATGTAGCCTCTATATTTTATCACTAATGATGTTTTGAATGTAGTCTGTGTATCACTTGCTACAAATTGATGATATAGAGGGACAGTTGATGAGAAGGTGGAGGCACCTGAGTGCCTCTGGTGTACCCGGCCCTTCTGAGCACACCCCTGCTGCATGCGCTTCAGGTCTTAGCCCACTGGGTACATGATGCATGATATTTATTTTCATTTCAAAAATCCTGTGTACTTTTTGAGAGCCTGCTGTGAGCCAGACACTGTCTAGGTCCTGAGGGGTTCGCATTTGCCAAGATCAGTCAGGTTCTTGCTCTTGGGGAGCCCTCAGTGCAGCTAGAGGACATGCACAAAACACCTGGGAAGAGATGTCTTTGAGGCAGCAAGGCTGGTACTTGGAGCCTAGGAAAATGGCTGGTGTTGAGGGGAGAGACTCAGGGTGTAGTAACGTACCAGGCCTTGCTCGGAGGTGTCTTTGCAGCTGAGGCCCGAATGACAGAAGAAGCCAGCCATGGGAAGATCCAAGGGGAGAGCATTCCACTTACAGAGAGGAATTTGTGGGTTTGCTGTGGCCATGTCCTGGAGCAGACAGAAGGCTGGTGCGATGGCTTGGTGAGGGAGTGGGGCAGTTTTGGGGGGGACAGGCTGGGGGCAATTGTGGGCCAATGGAAAGCCACGGGAGGGAGTGATGTGGTTGGGTTTTTCCTTGGGGAGTATTACTCTGGCTGGTGTGTGAGGCCTGTCATGAGGGGCGGAGTATAGAATTAGGAAGTGACTCAGCATGCTGTTGCAGTGACCCAGGCAGGAGGGAAATGCTCCTCCTGTCTTAGAAATTACAGCAGGCAGAAAATGAACCCTCTCTTTGCACCACATATTATGCCAGGGCTTGGAATTCATTAAATCCCCACAATAACCTTATGAGAGGTTGTCATGATTTTCCCTGTTGATAGATGGGGAAACTGAAGCCCAATAAGGGTAAGAAAGTTGCCCATTTTTACATGGTTCCGAAGTGCTGAGCCAAGGTTTGAACTCACGGAGTTTGGCTCCAGAGCGCAAATTCTTAATCCATGCTTTCAAAATGGCAGTCCACATGATGGACTCTGAAAAACAAACTGAGGGTTCTAGAGGGGAGGGGGGTGGGAGGATGGGTTAGCCTGGTGGTGGGTATTGAGGAGGGCACGTTCTGCATGGAGCACTGGGTGTTATGCACAGACGATGAATCATGGAACACTTCATCTAAATCTAATGATGTAATGTAGGGGATTAACATGAGAATAAAAAAAATTAAAAAAAAATGGCAGTCCACAGTTGTGCCAAGGCTAGGTGGGCGGTGGTTCATGCTCAGCCCCGCGGGGGGTGGGGACGGGGGGGGGGGGGGGCCGGGGGGGGGGGGCGGGGGCGGGGGGGGGGCCCGGCCAGGGGCGGGCCCCTGGGAGGGTCTGCCGGCACGCTGAGCGGATCCCCGCGGACTGGGAGGGGGGCAGCGCAGGAGCGCCCTGGGCTGGCCTCTGTAGTCGCTGTGCTCCAGGAGGGAAGGAGGAGAAACTGCTTCTCAGTGATACTTCCCGAAGAGTCGGAAGCTGCCTGTGACGTAATCACAGGCAGGCCTCCCAGTCCTCCCTGCACCCCTCTGTTTTGGGGGATAGGCGTGTTGGGAAACTGACAGTCACCACGGCAGACTGCCATGTGGGGTAGTTACTGTGTGCCAGGTGCTAGGCTAAGGACTCGTTTAGTTTAGTTGGTTTTTTTTTAAGATTTTATTTATTTATTTGAGAGAGAGAATGAGAGACAGCACAAGAGGGAAGCAGGTCAGAGGGAGAAGCAGACCCCCCGCTGAGCAGGGAGCCCGACGTGGGACTCGATCCCAGGACCCCAGGATCATGACCTGAGCCGAAGGCAGTCGCTTCACCAACTGAGCCACCCAGGTGTCCCCAGGACTCATTTAATTTTTGCACAAACCCATTTTGGCACATGAGTTAACTGAGATTTAGAGGGATCTTGCTCACAGTGCTCGTGTGAGTCTGGACTCCGTGGCTGAGGGCTTGGGAGTGAGGGAGGGCAGGAAGTTCCATGCACACTGCTGTTGTGCTCATCTTGTTAAACTTTGTCTTCCCCACTGCATCCCAATTAACCACTATACCTGCAGCAGCTTTGGGGACATAGGCTGTCCATTGGGACCATGGAGAGATTAATTTTGTGAACCTGATTCCAAAGAGCAGCCTGTATAAGTCACTGGAGCTTTCCCATATCAGCAGGATAATGCGGTATCTGGCCCCCCTAGGCCTGGGCTGGGGACAGCAGTCCCTGTCCCTCTGTGTGACGGCACAGGGCAAGCAGATGGCCCTGCGCCACCCAGGGGAGGAAGTGGCAGGGAGAGAGCGCCCTTATTTTTAAGTCTCTTTGGAATATTTATTTGCAGCGGGGGCTGGGAGGGGGGCGGCATGCAAGCCTGTTGCACAGAGGCATCTTGGTGTCCTGCTAACATGGGCAGTTCCTGGTCTCCGGGCTTGGGTGTCTCAGATAAAGGGTAAGCATCTGGAGAGAAGCTGTCAGCATGATGAAGGGGCGGCTGGAGGAATGATTTATGAGGAAAGATGAAAAGGACTGAATATGAATGGCAGGGCCAATGCCGGCTACAGGGACACGTGGTATCTCTGGAATAAGGAGAGACCGCTGCGAGCACCAAGACAGAGGAACATGCATGGAGACGGTCACAGGGAGGCCACGGGATCTCCTTCTCTCAGGACCGCAGGTAGGACTGATGCTTACCGAGAAGACCGGTGTGAGACAGCAGACTTTAACTGCCTAAAGCTGTTTCCGGGCATGGATCTGACCTGAGATCTCTCGGGGTCTGGTGATCAGATGCAAGTTATATCAGGACCATAAGGAAAGTTAACGTTGAGACTTCAGAGCGCTGATCTCCTGAGATACTTTGAACTGCAGCGGTCGAAAACTTACAGGCTTCTCTACAAGTTTCCTTAGATATTTTTTGATACCTCCACATTTAGTGCCACCCACAGTAGAAATAAAAAGATGTGACCCTTGCTCTTCATTTTCTGTTTTGGGGAGAGACTGCACTAAACACACACAAATGATGAAGTAACCTATCAACAAGTATAATGTGGCAGGATGAAAGGCACGACTCTGCTGGGGCTGATTTCTGATTCCAAGGGGGGTTTACAGTAGAGCTCTGACTGCACGGCAAATTTAAATCCAGTATGAAATTTCTCCTAATTAACATTTCCCTTCTTCCTTCCAAATATCAAATTTATGGACTCTTAAGAAATTCACAGAACACATATGCCGATGCTGCATTTTCTTTCCGCTTGATCCGTCCCAGCTGTTATTAACTTTCACGTCTGCCTCTCATTAATTTATGAGGGGTTCTGAACTGCCATCTGAAATGCTCCCCTGAATTTTAGACCTTTGGGGGGCGAATTTCACATTCGTTGAGAGTGACCCTTGCTAGTTTCAGCCAAGCGTGTGCGTTTCTCTCTCCCTAATGCTCTTCCCGGGGCCCTTTGGTGACATGCGTTTGCAGGCGCTGTCAGGACCTGAGGGGCTCACAGTGAGGCTGTCGCTGTGCCTCCCACCCGGCCGATCGGACCTCAGCGTCCTTAGCACACAGCTCCCGCCCTTAAAGTCGAAGGAGGTTTTCTGAGTTTTCATGGGCATCCCCCCCATCTAGGGCCGGTGAAAGTTCCATTTAGCACTTTTGTGTATCATAGAGGCCGCCAGAAATGCTCTTTTCCTCTCTCCTTTGTCTTCTGGTGGTTCGCAGTCCCAAGGAACTGAGTTTAGGGCATGAAGCATTCAGGTGCAGCTTTCAGTCCTTCACACTCAATTGTTCCTAAACATGAGTCCCTTTTAAGCGTGGTTGTTTGAACTTGATATTTCGTAGCGCTGGCCACATGTTCTTCCTGTCCGGGAGCAGCCACCACTCTGAGGGCCGGAAATAGCCCGGTGATGACAGAGGGGAGTGGTCAGCGCTTGGGACTGTCTGCCCTACAGAGGAGAAGAGTTTGGAGACCTGCCTTATAGTGCCTTCTTGTAAATCTACTCCAGTAGCGTATTCCTGAAAAGTTCTTGCTTTTTAGGAACAGTGCAGCCTTGTTCCTTTGATGCCAGTCACCCGCTATCAGTCTTCAGATTTTCTGAAACATCTCTCTCATAAGGAGCCACCAGGTGAGCTTGACTTTAAGGCATGCATTTTTTTTTTTTTTTTTTTTGCTGCTGCTGCTTTAGGTCCCGAGTATTAAGATTCCAATTAGAAGCTCTATTATACAGAACTTGATATCCGAGCTGTGATTGGCCCCTCTTCTGAGAAGAGTCGAGATCCTGTAGGGTGCGGATATAGGATGGAAGCGTGAGTCCTCCTGTCATGTGAATTCCTTCCTGGCAACAGTGTGTGGAGGGGACTCAGTTAGGAACAAGACCCTGGTTCAGTCTGGCTGAGAAGCTCTGCCAGCTTCATTGTGTGAGTGAGTTTTGGAGTCAATAAACTTGGACACGTGAGCGATATTAATGATTATGTGTTATATCCCTAGTTGTTCTTATTGAGCTAATAGTATCGGAGACCAAGGTAAAGTATTTATTTCAAAGTGCTCGCTGCATGTGAATGCCAGCCAAGTTGTGCAAAGGGTCAAGGTGCAAATGGCAACATCCCAAGGAGTTGGAGCTTTGTCTTCTTTTCCCAGTAGTCTGATGGCCTAGGTAATACGCTTTTGAGTTTCCTTTGTATTTTTAAATAATCCCATTTTTTTTTTAAGATTTTATTTATTTGCAGAGAGAGAAAGACAGCAGGGGAGGGAACACAAGCTGGGGGAGTGGGAGAGGGAGAAGCAGGCTTCCTGCTGCAAGGAGCCCGATGCAGGGCTCACTTGATCTCAGGACTCTGGGATCGTGACCTCAGCTGAAGGCAGACGCTTAACGAGTGAGCCAACCAGGCGCCCCAAATAATCCCATTCTTTAAAGTCAATGTTCCTAACCACTTTTTTTCTTTTGAAATTAATATTGAAAGGGGGCTTTTCGTGTTTTGAAATTGTAGGGGAGGCTTTGGCAATAGGGATAACAGTGGGGTATGTGACGTGCAGAGCGCTAAAGCAGTGCATTGTTGGTACGGTGCTAAGTGAACAGACCTGTGTTCTTTTAGAGCTCATTTTATTTTAAACAACTTTGAGGATCTTTTATAGCCTTGGCTAAAGGCTTTGCAAAACCTGTTAATGCTGGGCTCATCTCTGTCAAGTGATGTCACATTGAGTAGAACAAGGAGAGCTAATATTCGGTCAATGCCAAGATGGGATGACATTTGGGCAGCTGTACACCTCCAATCCACTTCGGAGTTGTGACGGGGTTTTGCTAGGATGCCACTCCTGAGCGATGATATTCCAAACTGGGAAGCAGAGGCAGGTCTGAGCAGGGTTTTTTCCCCGAAACTGATTGGTAAAAACTGAACAGGAAAAATGGATTTGTAAAAGCTTTTCTCATCTCTGATGATTATTTGATTACTCCAATATTAGTTATTTTCCCTAGAAAAGATCCAGAAGGAAACCTTGAAGTTCTCTTTGTAATTTAAACTTTTACTGTATTTTCATTAAAATTAGGGGCGCCTGGGTGGCTCAGTCGGTTAAGCGTCCCACTCTTGATTTCAGCTCAGGTCATGATCTCAGGGTTGTGAGATTGAGCCCCAAGTCTGGCTCCGCACTGGGTGTGGAGTCTGCTTAAGATTCTCCTTCTCTCACCCTCCCTCTTCCCTCCCTCTCTAAAAAAAAAAAATTATATTTACAAGTAGTACATGCTTACTTCAACAAATGATAAAGTGCACGAGGGCTTTGGATGGAAAGCTAAAGTTGTCCCCATCCTTTCTACTTCAACCCCAGTGCCAAGGACAGTTTTCACTATTTCTGTTTTAGTTCTTTTGGTACACAACCATCACAACTCCAGAATGTGCTTATACCTTTACTTCCTGACATTGACTTTTGATATTTTCACTCAACACGATTTGTTGACTCTCCAGTAGGAGAGGAAGCCTTTGATTTCCCAACATTGTACCCTTCTTTCCTTTCAATATTGATATTATATTATTGGTGTTACTGTTATTTCTGTAATGGTTATTCTTAGAAAGAATATCTTAAACCTCTATTGCTTTTTTTCATCAACTTCTCATAGTAATTTTTGATTTTCCAGTTCAGAAAGTGAGGGTATTAGGTGACCATCCCCAGCCCATCTTCTGGAGTCTGGCTTTTCCATTATAGGGTCCGTGTTGTTAATATCTCCATGGGATTTGGGCACCTGGGTGGCTCAGTCGGTTATGCATCTGCCTTTGGCTCAGGTCATGATCCCGGGGTCCTGGGATCCAGCCCGGACTTCCTGTTCCACGGAGAGCCTGCTTCTCCCTCTGCCGCTCCCCCTGCTTATGCTTTCTCTCTCTCTCTCTCTGTCAAATAAATAAATAAAAAACTTAAAAAAAATACCGCCATGGGATCTCATAGTCAAAACCACATCTGCTGTGTTTCTGTCCATAGGTTGACTTTAAATGATGCAAATCAGTCAAGTATCTACAGCCTTACTTCTTTGCGGCTCTAGCATTTTAATCCCTAACTCACCCAGCAGTGATGGGTCTAGCATTAAGGACAAGTGCTTTATCTATTCTTATTATTTGTCTTTGTAAGATCTTTACATTTCCCCCTCAGCCCCCTACCCTTATCATTTGCACTTGAGGGAGAGCACCCGTCTTTCCTGGGCACTTCATTCTGCCAGGCAGCCTGGACTGGGTGTCTGGGAGCCATCCTTCATGGTCGTCCACACTGGAATGACTCTTCCTGGGTCTTACACCTTTGTCATTCTTGCTTTACTTTGTTTTATGTGGTATATCTAGTAACTTCCCAACAACAAACGAGGTACATGTTCTGAGTTCTGGCATGGGTGAAAATAACTTTATTCTGCCCTTGCTTTTGTAAAGATAGATTAGCTAGAATTCTAACTGAAAAAAATCATCTCCCCTGAGATGTTGGAAGGCATTGCTGCATTTTATATTAACATCTAAATTTGTAGATGAGAAGTCTGATGCCTGTTTGATTTGTATTCCTTTTAGATGCAGATCTTTTTTGCCCTTGGTGTCTAAAAGCCTGCACTGAGATACAGATATTTTAAATGTAATTTAATTTGTATTCATTCTGCTTATCAGTTGGTAGACCAGTCTGAAGCTGCACTTGTATCTCTGGGGAATACTTTCTATTCATTCTGTCTTTAATCATTTATTGCCCTGTGTTCTCTGTTCATCTTTTCTAGATTCTGCTTAGTTGAACGTTATGCCTCCTGGGTTATTTTTCTACATCTTCCTATCTTTTTCTTTCATATTTTCCATCTGTTTGTTTTTGGCTCTGTGTTCTGGGAAATTTCCTTGAATTCATTTTTCAGTGCTTTTGGTCATATTTTAATTTTATTGATCCTATTTCAATTTCTGAGAGCTCTTTAAAAAAATTCTCTTATGGCTCCCTTTTTGTAGCATGTTGCTCTCGCCTTTTGTATGTAATACTTTCTCAGAATCCCCCAAAAGTTGCCTCTGGGGTTACTTTCTCTTGTTGATTCTGGTCCCTCTCCCTGTGCCCTTCCTTCATCCTCTCCTAGGCCTCATGATCCCAGTGTCCGCTCACCCTAGAGCTCTGGGCAAGGAGGCTGCCCTGGGCTTCCTTTGCTCAGGCTTATCTAAGGAAGGAGGCTTGCTTTCCTCAGAGTGAACATCCTGACTGTGCAAATCGATTGGCAGGATTTCCTTCCGAGAAATACGGCAGGGCCCTCCACATGCCAGGATGTGGAGGTCTTGATTCTGGGGAGCAGTGAGAACCGGTGTGCCTTGGGCACGTACCAGGGGCCACGCCAACCTGGCAGATCGACTGGAGGTTAGAGCTGGTGTGGCTTCCATGGCGAGTGCATTTCAGTGAGAGACTTGGGTGAGGTGAAGCCTCCAAAATCCACATTAACTTCACTTTCCTGGGACAGTTCATCCGATTTTTTGAAGAAGAGGCATAATGATTTATTTGGGAAAATTCCAGCTACCTGTGCCTGGTGCCTTGGGGCAGGTTGCATAACAGGGGTTCCAGGTAAAGATCTGCCCAGGCCAACACTTTCTGGGTGGACCAGCTGTTGCTTCTTTCGTTGCCCTCTTAATACTCTGGGCTGCCGCTTCTTTACAAGCCGAAGCTATAATTCTACTCTTAGCCAAGTGGTGTCTTACAGAAATCAGTTGAAATTTTTTGTTCTGATTTTATTTCATTGACTGTGTTAAGAAGATGGGCTCTATACCCAGGCTGCCTGGGTTCAAATCCTGGTTCTGCCACTTCTAACAATATGATCGTGGGCAAGTTACTTAGTTTTTGCTAAGGAAGCCTTTACCTTCTCACTTCTACAATGAGGATTATAACAGCGCCTGCTTCAGAGGCTTATTTTGAGGATTGAATGATGTAATTTCCATGAAGTTTATAGAAGTGCCCAGCACAAAGTGCTTTGTAAATTTTATTCTTATTTGTATGTATTTTTATTGCTACTATAACATCTACTTCCATCTTTGTATTTTAAAGACGTCTTCGAAGGAAATGGCAAGAAATATATTTGCCCAGCCCACCACCTTGAATTGGAAATGATAAATTAATTTTTTTTTTTTTTTTTTGTATTTTCCGCCTATTGAGAAAAGATCTAAAGTCAGTTGCACTTAGGATCCAGTGCTGGCTGTCACCTGGCAGGGTGACATCGAGCAAGCATTTAACTTTGGTTTGATCATCTTTCTAATGGGGGCAGTAATGGTGACACAGAGTGGTGGTGGAGTCAATGGGAGAACACACTAAAACTCCCAGCACATTGGCTTCCCACGCACTTAGTCTTGCCAGTGGCTCTCACCACGCTCACGTCTTGGTCTTAAGCCTGGAGGAAGGTACTCACACACCAAGACGGTGTGGCTCATGGGTTGTCCTCTTAATGTCTTTTGATGATGTTGGATCCCCCCTTTATAGCTTTCTTTACTTTTAGCTTTTAGAATGTATCTTATTCTATGATTTTATGAGAAGCTTGAAAATAATGGAATTTAACCCTGAGAACTGGGAAAAGTCCTACCTACATTAAAAACTAGGCATGGTAATTGTGCTCTATATTATGGAATTAACATACAAAGATGAAATAGTACAACTTCCCAAAGGCAACTCCCATCCCAGCCAAAACATATTTTAAAAGTCTTACTTCTCCTCACTTGAGGAGCTAGTCGTTCATTTCCTCAGAAAAGTTTCCCCTGGTTTATTTTCTTTATCCAAGTAGATCAAAAAAAAAAAAAAAAAAGAAAGAAAAGAAAATAAAGTAAAATAAAATAAAAATGAAAATAAAATAAAATAAAATGGCAACTGATACGATGGTTCAGTAGAAACTTGAAGTAAATAGTTCAACTCTGCCTAATTCATAACAGTTAAAATGGGTATATCATCAAATTAGGTATTTTTTTTAAGATTTTATTTATTTATTTGACAGAGAGAGACACAGCGAGAGAGGGAACACAAGCAGGGGGAGTGGGAGAGGGAGAAGCAGGCTTCCCGCCGAGTAGGGAGCCCAATGCGGGACTCGATCCCAGGACTCTGGGATCATGACCTGAGCCGAAGGCGTTCAGTTCAATGACTGAACCACCCAAGTTCCCCATCAAATTAGGTCTTAAATTGAGTGCCCATTTACTACAGACTTGCTACATACAAAAGTTTTTCTCCCAACATCTATGTATATGTTTCTATATATGCGTCTGTTTTCTTTTTTTTGCTTGTTTTGCATGTTAAGTATATTTTAAAGTAATTGACTAATACGCCCTCTTTTTAATTTATTTTTTAGCATGGCCCATTTTAATGCCACCACACTGTCGAAAAATCATAAACTTAAGAGAGATCAGTAATACTGTACAAAACTTAACCTTGTCTTTGAATTGGAAAAGTTATTTTCAGCCCGTCCCAAATATCATTAGGGTTTTAGGATTTTACGTCGGTGCTGTATTCAAGAGACCACTGAGTGGTAGAAATCGGCTGTGGTGAAGAGAGGGGCACAGGGAACTGGGCGGGGGGCGGGGTGTCACGTGTTCTGTTTAGTAGATACCACAGTCTGCAAACAGTTTTTCAAGTCAGATCTCATTGAGAAGAGGAAGGTGAGCAGATTCATGAGCTTTAAATACATGCTCGCCCACCTCACATAGAGTAAATGTCAGCGTGTTCCTTTTTTTAATCAAACATCCCTGAAGAACGTGTAATGGGCTGTAGAGTCAGGGAGAAACGTCTCTATTCCAGCTTGGATAGAAGTGTATTAGGCAGTTTGTCTGCTCAGAGCCTGAGGGCAGTGGTCCGCCCCTGGGCCCCAGTTGAAAAGGCTCCTTACCAGCAGGGCTGCATGCAATTGGACCACGTCAGACACGGGAAGATAGGCTGTCAATCAGAGGACAGGACCGTGTGCTTGGAAGCTGGTGAAAAATTACAGAGCTGAAAATCCCAGCTGCAAGACCTGGCATGGGCCTGGAGTTGGTGTGGCCGAGCTAGGAGTGGTCTCGCTGTGGTTTTCTGTGGGGTCCTCGCTCTTCTGGGCTGGAGCTGGTCCTATAGGCCAGGACCAAGAATACCACGGCTTCCCAGCCCTTCGGCTGCCCCTCTTCTGAAAAACTGGGTTACAGAGCCCAAGCCCGAAGAAGGTTGTGGTGGCAATTTCATAATTGCTGGCTTAGTTCAGCTGACCTGTACACTTTTCTGAAGTTTTCAGATACTGTCGAGACAGACTAAAGACCAGCATACCCTCTACGATAGGGAGCTTACATGACTTCTTGCAAAAGGAAGGTCATGGAACTGATTCTGATTCTCTTTTCCCTTTGGCTCCCGGGGAAAGTCAGACTTAAATGTGTTGCTTAGCTAGACCAACTCTGTGGGATCTGTGGCCTGCATCTTTTCTACTAAACTTTCTCGACGTCGCGACCACCTCCTCTGACCAAATTTTTATTCAGTCAGCGTTTTCTACCTTTTCACAAGAATTCTTCAGTGCTGCCTGGAATCTTTAGTGAAATGAGGCAAAGTTTTAAAATAATACTCCTCCTAATCAGTCAGTAAGGAGTGTTAGAATTCACTGGATTGGGAAACAATCACCGAAGTGAGTATTATTGAAGCAGTTATGTGGAGAGGGACATGTGTGACCGCGTAAGTAGGTTGATGAGAAATCCAGTACTGAATGAACTTGGAGCTCGGCCCTTTTCCTTCTCCTTGAATGGCAGACCTTTTCATGGAAACATAGATACGCACCCTTCCTCCCCGTCTGATTGGGAAATGGCGGATACCTGCCGCCTCTGAGACAGGCCCCAGAGGCAACGAGCGCAGGTTTTAAACTTTTCTCACCTGCAGTACTTGTGTGCATCAATGCTTCTTTCCCATCACCTTTTTTTTTTTTTTTTCTAAATCCTTTGGCTTTAAATCAGGTTGCGGGACATTTGTTGGTGGCCCTCCTCTTCCAGGTCCCAAAGTGCAGTGACTTGGTAAGCGCGTTTTAATATTTTAGAATTTGTGTTTCTCCCGTTCAAACATGTCATCGTTAATTAAGTTCCGTAGGACCGTGCGTGTGATCTTAAGTTATCCCAGGCGCCCAGCGCCACCGAGCCCCATTGTACAATTCCTCCACATAAATGCAGTCTAGTTAGACTCTCAAAAATAAGAGGCTTGTCTCCTGAGGACAGCTCCATATTACAGGCGGAGTATAATCCTTAACATTGTTTTGCTTTGCTTTCAAACGGCTGGGGACAGTGAGTCAGGAGTGAGAACTCCCTTTGTTTCATGTCCCGTGCGTGGTAGGGGAAGAATGTAGCAGGGCAGAAAATGAAGAAAGACATAAAAGGATCTCAGCTCAAGGAGGTCAGATCCATCAGAGGCTTAGCGTTGCCTTCAAAGATGCCTTGGACAGGTGGCAGTTCAAGACAATCACAGCGGCTGCATCCGCTGGAGCTGAGATAAGGGATTCCTGCCGCAGCCTGCTATCTGGGGCCCATTTGCTTTGATGTAACTCTGCTAGCAAGACTTTGGGGAGCAGGCGACTGCCTTCCTCCACGATAGGCTGCTGTTGTTCAGTCTTTTAAGGTCTCATTACAGTGCTCCTGGAGGATTAATCCTCTTTAAGGTTTACATGGGATGGTTTTGTCTGGAGGCCCAGCCGGGGACCACGGTGACACCTGCATGTGGCATTGCGTTAGCCTCTCTCTCCCTCCCCCTTCCCTCTCCAGCGTGCTGGTACTCGTGCTGAAACCTTTAGCATCCCTCGCTCTCCCTTCCTGCCGATGGCAGAGGACCATTAGCGCTAAATAGTAAGATTCTGCTGCTTCTCCAGCCTGATCTTTGGTTTTTTTAAAGATTTTATTTATTTATTTGATAGAGAGAGAGAGCACAAGTAGGCAGACAGGCAGGCAGAGGGAGAGGGAGAAGCAGGCTTCCCGCAGAGCAGGGAGCCCAATGCGGGGCTCGATCACAGGACCCTGGGATCATGACCTGAGCCGAAGGCAGACGCTTAACCGACTGAGCCACCCAGGCACCCCATGATCTTTGGGGCTCTAATATCTATTTTTCCACTCTATTCCCACACCTCGTCTGTGCCATTTGAGAAAGAAATCATGACGTTGCTTGGCTCCAATGATGTGCTGGTGAGTTCTTTTGACCCATTGCCCTTAAAAACAGTTTTAAAGACAGATCGTGTAGGGGCACCAAGGAGAACATCTGTTTGCATAAATTGCGTATATTTGGAATGCTTAATTTAAACAATGAATTCCTTTAAAGAAGAAGCCAAACTTAAATTTTATGAGGTTCTCTGTTGCAAATAATCCCATCAGTTAAGAAAAGTGTAGATTTTTATTTTTGGCTTGTTTAACACACAAAACGGCAACGAGCCAAAATTACCTCCTGAATCTCAGAAAGACACTGACAATTGGAACTTTTGGTTGAACAAAGCATGTCACCGAACCTCAGGTGGCACTTGCAGCGGACGAGTTGGGGATCTTTGAGGCCTGTGTTTGAATGGGAGAAAGTGGAGGGTGACGTTTGGCCCCGTGAGGCCATCCTCAGCTTCCTGTTCTTGGGGCTGGGGCTGGTTCCGGGATCGGCAGTGGGACATGGTGGCTTCTCATCCCTAAACTGCCTTTACCCCACTGCTCTGGTGTCAGAATGGTTCTTCAGGGGAGGGTACTTAGCTTGAAACAAATGCCGAAACTGGTCAAGTTCCCAGAGTAAGTGCCATCCATGTGTGAATTCTGCGCAGGTCAGACTCTTTCCAAATTTGACATAATCTTTAAAATGACAGAAGCCAGCTAAGCTCCCACAGTGGATTGAGTGAAGGAGAAAGAGGTAGTCATGTGGACCACCCTTCATCATAGCACGTGCTTGACTTTGAAACTTTGGCAAGGGATGGTTTTCTGGTATGTTCACACTGCTTGAAACTTACCCATTTATCAAAAGGTGGTCTTCATGGGACACCTGGGTGGCTCAGTCGTTAAGCGTCTGCCTTCAGCTCAGGTCATGATCCCAGGGTCCTGGGATCGAGTCCTGCATCGGGCTCCCTCCTCTGTGGGGAAGCCTGCTTCTCCCTCTCCCACTCCCCCTGCTTGTGTTCCCTCTCTCGCTGTGTCTCTCTCTGTCAAATAAATAAATAAAATCTTAAAAAAAAAACAAAAACAGAAACACAAAGAAGTGGTCCTCGTGTGGCTGTAGAGAATCCTGGACTTCACCCCAGACCTCCTGAGTTAGAATTCCTGGGAACCGAATTGAGTTAGAATTCCTGGGATTCTGTGCTTTTAAACCAGTCTTTATACAACAGAGCGTGAGAACCAGTACTTTAAAGTTCAAGATCAGGTGTCAGTTGAATTCTTTAAATTCCCAATTGGTAAATACTTAGATTTTCTGTCTTCAAAAGAGCCTGTAAATTTGCTCAACTGATCGCTATACATTCTATCCCTATCTGAATTATACTTTATCTTTTTTGATAGTTGCTTAAATATCAATTTGAATACTTATGATGAAATCAACTTACTTTCCCTATGTGCTAACGAAGGTTAGTTAATTAACAAATTATTTGCCGTTATGGAGAATTTTTATTTATTATTCCCTAAGTGTTGTGCCTAAAGTGAAGTAGCTACAGGCAGTAAAGGATAATTTGTACAATTGTTTCATGTACCTGAATTTTTGTTTAGGGGATAGAAATGGAAACCCTTACAGGCCTTTTAATGCATGTGTATTTAGATGTGTGTTGTCAACAAAAACACAGACCTTACTAAAGATGAAAATACTGTCTTTTGCTAGAATAACCACCAAATTTATCAATTCTTTTTCTATTGTTAACATTTTGGTGAAGACTCTGCATTTGTTTTAAAGTAAGTTCTTATTGCTGAGATTACCAGATTCAGGATATGGAAATGTTGATTGAGCTTGATTATCTCCAGAAATGGGAAAATATAGACATGACTGATTAAAAAAAAAAAAGTGGGCCTGGTGTGCCCAGTAACCCATCAAAGTGGAAGCTGTAATTGACAAGCTGATTAACATGGACTTCAGACATACATATTTGAAATAAATGCATTTGAGGGGCGCCTGGGTGGCTCAGATGGTTAAGCGTCTGCCTTCAGCTTGGGTCATGATCCCAGGGTCCTGGGATCGAGCCCCACGTTGGGCTCCTGGCTCAGCAGGGAGCCTGCTTCTCCCTCTCCCTTTGCCTCTCCCCCTGCTCATGCTCTCTCTCTCTGTGTATCTCTGTCTCAAATGAATAAATAAAAATCTTTAAAATAAATAAATAAATAAATAAATAAATACATAAATAAATAAATAAATAAAATGCATTTGGGGCGCCTGGGTGGCTCAGATGGTTAAGCATCTGCCTTCGGCTCAGGTCACGATCCCAGGGTCCTGGGATCAAGTCCTGCATCGGGCTCCCTGCTTAGTGCAGAGTCTGCTTCTTGCTCTCCCTCTGCCTCTGCTATTCCCTCTGCTTGTGCTCTTCTAGCTCTCTGTCAAATAAATAAATAAAATCTTTTAAAAAAATAAAATAAATGCATTAATGGGCTTGCCATTAGATTTTTCTTGATACAAATGCTAACATTTTGTTAACATTTATCATAAACACTATGAAACAGTAGAGGCGTGAAATAAAATGAGATGTTGCTGTACTACAAGTTCTGTATTGAATATCCAGATTTATCCTTTTGTCCATTTGGTTGGTAAGGTTGAAGAGACACTCGTGTTTGTTGTAGTAAAAATATTCCCTGTTCAATCATTTCTCGCCCTGCTGCAGGTTCTAGGAAAATCTGATAATCAAACAGTGTGATGTCTTTTCTGAGTCATCACGTGACACATAGGGGATTAGTGAGCCAGGGTTTTCTCGGCTCTTCAGAGGCTTGTCCTGAGGGATGGAGCAGGTCTTTGAAGCACAGACTTGGGCATGAGATGGGCCCTTGGTTATGGGACACGTTATGGGTGTGAAGAACCTACCTCTCCTCAGTGGATTAAGTTAGTAGAATATGATGGCTGTAATTAACACTGCTGTATGGTATATTTGAAATTTGCTAAGAGAGTAGATCCTAAAAGTTCTCATCACAAGGAAAAAAAAATTTTTTGTAACTTTACGAAGTGGCGGAGACTAAACCTACTTTGGTAATCATTTTGCAATGTATGTATGCCAGATCATTTTGCTGTACAGCTTAAACTTATCAGAGCTGTATGTCAATTATATTTCAATAAAACTGGAAAAAAAAAAAAAGAATAGTCTTGGCACAGAGCAGGTGTTTCCTGCCCTAGCAGTATCACTTTTGGCCAATTTGAGCATACATGCAGACCTCGTCATTCTTCTCCAATAAAAATCATAGGAAATTTGATTTTACATGACCAGAAGGTGATAGTTTTTTTTTTTTTAAAGATTTTATTTATCTATTTGAGAGAGAGCACATGAGAGGGGGGAGGGTCAGAGGGAGAAGCAGACTCCCTGCCGAGCAGGGAGCCCGATGCGGGACTCGATCCAGGGACTCCAGGATCATGACCTGAGCCGAAGGCAGTCGCTTAACCAACTGAGCCACCCAGGCACCCTGAAGGTGATAGTTTTATAATTAGAAAAGCCAGGATCTTTTCTATAAAATATTTTAAGTAAAAAAAAAAAAAAAAAGACACTGATTTTCTTGCCTGGCTTATTTTTACGTAATGGCACTTTTCATTTCCATACTCCTCCACGGTTACTGATGCGTTCGTCTCCATGTCACGACGTTCGTGAGGACTTGCTGTGTGCTCTGGTGTAAAGAGCGCATGCACGGCCAGGGCAGGTGCCTGACCCATGGTCAGGGCACAGGCGCACTCGGTGCCTGTCTCTGTTGCCCTTCTCACCAGCCCTCCACGTCGTGTGACCGCTTGGAGCTTTTCTTATTTTAAGATCTGGGACTTATAAATTACAAATGCTAAATTTAAGAAAACGCAAGCTGCCCTGCTGAGTTTTCAACCTCCAGGGAAAGCAGAGCTACTCTCCTGCCTCTGTTTTTGTGTTCTGGTTTTACCCTAGTGACCAGGATTTTAAAAGGGCAGGAGCTCCTATTCAGTGAGTGCCTGCCGCATGGTGCGCATGGTGCCCTCCAGGTGCTCACACCCACCTGGTTGTGGGTGCGCTGAGGGAGGAGGGAGCTGAGTACAGCGAGCCCTTAAAGGAGCAAACATGCAGGCTGGAAATCTCACTGCCATCTAAATCCTCAGAGGGGGGCCTTCAGACAGAAGGAAAGACAGGACCGGCCTTGGTAATCGGAGATGGATGCAGTGGCTTCCACCACGTGTGTAAGTGGGTGGCACTGGCGTTTGTGGGCTAAAATCGCACACATTGCCATTTCATTTCTGTATGAGAAGAGAGGATGAAATGCAATCTGGTTGTCATTATTTGCTATTTTTTTGGTACCTCCTCCTTTACTGCTCTGAACTTGCTGCCCAACTACCTGCTAGATGGGCAGTTCTCGAAGTGTGGTCCCTGGACCCCTTGCTTCTGCATCCGCTAGGGAACTTGTTAGAAATGCAGATTCTGGAGCCCTGCCTCAGACCTGCTGAATCACAAGCTCTCAGTCTGGGTCCCAAAGATATATTTTAACAAGTTCTCTAGGTGAGGTTGATGCATCTAAAGTTTGAAAACCATTGTGTTAGGGTATCTTGCAGAACAATTCATGTCCATCCTTAGAAGGGGGACCCTGACGCAGGTAAAGAGCTGTGACCAAAGTGGGGAGGGGGAAAGGAATGTCACCTGTCTGGTGACTTTCCCTCACTGCCAAATTTAAAGCCCAAAGTAACTGGTAGGGGGGGAAATCCGAGTCAGAAGGCAGTGACCATAACATCTCTTCATTGTTGTTTGTTTAAGCCGCACCCTTATTAAGCTAAGACATTCTGAGCCCGTTGCGTTATCTCTTCGGAACGTGTGCTTTTGGAACGTGTGCTTTCGAGCACTCAGGATTTGCAAGCTCCAGGAAGAGAACAGGAACAGAAATTCCAAAGGCGAAAATCGTAATTGTTGATCCCCCACTGATGGATTCATGGAAACTTACAAATTAGAAAAAAAGTGAAGATTTACAAGATGAAATCAGAACTGGAGTCCTGTGTGTGCTTCAGCCCCAAGTTCTGTCATGGGCAACCGCCGCCGAGAGTACTTGTCCAATTTCAGCTTCTTTCTTACATTCTTGAAATACTGTTTTGGCTGGTTAATTTAAAGAAATGAAAAAAGCCCAACACTTTATTCCTCTCTGCAAGGCATCAAGGAGAGGGGGTAATAAACAGTACCTTGCTGATGTATTTTAATAAATACTGGTTTACTGCATCCCACAACGGAAAGCAAATGCATGCAATTACTTGCAAATTTCTTCAGTGTTTGTACTTATAAATCTCTGCCTAAACCTTCCCAGCTGGGAGTTCGGTTAGTCTTTCTGCTGTGGAACCAGGGCTTTGTTCTCATGTTCAGCCTCGGCACGGTCTGGAATAATTCAGAAACGTATTAGAGAGATTGCTGCTCCCAAAAGGCATAAGGAAATAACCTTCACTCCCGGCCTTAGGGAAATCAGCCCAATCAGAGTTCGGGCAGATTTCTCGATTAAACAAAGAACTAACTGTGCATAAATTGCACCTTGACAATTTGTAAGGAGTCCACCTTAGAAATGTCTTGCAGATGGAAAGCTGATATTTTTTAATCAGGGCAGTGGGGCTGCTAAAGTCAAAATGTCGCCAGCATTTTCCACTGCTCCACAATTAGTATCCCCCCAGATTAAATTTAAAGTTGCGTTCATATGCAATCCTCAAGCTTCAGACCTGCTGCCCTGAGTTGAGGAACGCAGGTAGAAGCAGCTCCCTCAGTGCAGTCGTTCACGGGGTGTGTGTGTGTGCGTGTGTGTGTGTGTGCGTGTGAGTGTGAGTGTGTGTGTATGACTCAGTTCATCTGGAACACATCCCAGGGAGCTTTGGGTTGTCAATTTTTATTTCAGTAGATTTCACATTGGGAACCAAAAAGGGGGTAGAAAGTCCCTGCACTTAATGTTGTTGTGACTTTAGGCGCTCCTAGTCAGATTATTCAGAAATCAAAATCAGGCCCATGTCACTGTGGAACATTGTTTAGAGTGGGCTTTGGGGGAAAGGTTTAGTGGATTTCTGTTCATTGTAAGAGATACTAGCGCCAAGCCACACCCTTACGAAATTCCGTATTTTTAGGTGGGAAACGTGAGATACTGGATGTCGCGTCAGTTCTGTATGCATCCTACTTCAGTGCTTTGTGCTTTAATGCAGCGAAGAGACCCATGGTCAGGTGAAAACTAACAGGCACTTGGGAGCCAAAGTGCTCTTGGTCAGAAGCTCCCAAACCCTCGTACTGAATTTCGGAAGAGGGCATACGTTACGTGAGGTGTGGTGGCCTCCTTCTGGCCCTACCAGGAGGGCCTCGTTCTGGCCCTACTTCTTCAGCCTAGTGGAACCACCAAGGATGTTGGTCACCGTGGTTCACCTGGTTCAGAGTTTTGAGTTCCGTTTTTGTAAAAAGAAATGACAGCTCAGAGGTCCCATGGAAACTCTCGAGAATTCCTCACGGGAATGAGGAACCAGCCTGAGACAAACACCTCAGTTTGGCCTTTTCCTGGCTTAAAAATGGTTTGTGTCAAGTGTTCTTTTTGGTTTCCTTTTGTTTACATAGAAATGCTGGAATTGGACAGATGCATCCCCAAGGCCTCTCTCTCTAACAAATGTCTGAAAGCAAGACTCTTCCACAGAACTTGGAAGACCGGGGCTCGAACCCGCTTCTTGGGGGGATAGGCTGGTTCGAGGCCGGCTCCCTCCCACCTCTCTCTAAACCATCCCTTGTTCCAGAGGGAGGTTGACACCAGTCCTGCCAGCCACGCGGCCTGGATGCTCGATCTGAGAGTGCAGACTGAAGGCCCCAGCTACACGGGGAAAGGGGTCACACGTCGGTGTTGGTGTTATTCTGCCTCTCAGAGTTCGGAGACACTTTCAAAACGCCAGTTTTGCAGTTTCTCAAAGCTTGTTTGGAATCACGTCCACCCCACTTACTTTAGAGGCTCTGAAACTGTGGTGACAGTCTGTCATTCTGTGTTTACTGTATCTGACAAGTTAAATTGGTGGTAACTTAGCTGTGGGCTCGCAGGGCAGCTGGGACTGGGGCGGGTCCTGTGCGCTTAAATACACACTTGAGACGCAGTGGCATGAGAAGGCCCCTGTTTCGCCACGGCTCTGCCACTTGCTGGCTCTGTGACCTTAGACCACTGATCGGTCCCCTCTACACCTCGGGTTCAACACCTGGACATTGGGGAGGAGGTACCGTCTTCCCAGACCCCCTGCAAGGAGGCCGATGAGCCCATCTAACCCCCACCCACCCACCCACCCAGCCAACGGTGGTGCCCCATGACTCAACACGGCAGGCAGCTGAAGCTATTTTGGAGCTAACTTGTGTGTGAAAAAAAACTTAAAAAACAAATTGGAAGGTGAAAATACCTCTGGATGTATCTCATTATGGTTATTAAGCTTTAGAGGGAATGAGAGTATTTGCAAATCTGAGGCTGGTATTTTGAGTTCTGTTTTTTTAAAAAAAAAAAAAATCCCCCTAGTAAAGGCCAGCTCATCTTTTTTCCCCGTGTTGCATGTTGGGCAAGACCTTCTGACATGCTTGCCCATGTAGCTGCACGTGGCAGTGTTAGACTGCTGTTCGAGTGAGCGTTGAATGAACTACGGTGTTGTCTTGCCCAGGAGACACCCTCGTACTGGGGCAGCACCTCCCAGGCCACCGAAACTGCCGTGATGGTGGGGGGCAGGAAAACCCCAACTTGGTTTTCTTTTAAAACGGCATCTCGGCATACCCCAGATCCACAGCCATCACTTTCATCTAAACTCCACTGTAAATGAGCACCTATGGCCTCTGGAGATCCAGATACCAGAAATTCTTTCAGTAACCTGGCAGCTCCAGCCCGAACCTTCATTTGTCGCATTGACGGGCAAAAGCAGGCATCAGACAAGTTAAAACTATTTTCCCTCAAGAGTCCTGGCTTTTTTTTAAAGCTTGGGTTTCAGACGTTGCCTCTCTTCCTGCACCCATTTCATTGAGTCTGGTGGTGCCCCTTAGATGAGATGGCTTCCCCATTCAGAATGCTCAGTTTTTCGTTTTCCTTAGAACCAAGTTGCAGCCATTAGGGTCTCAAATGCCTTGTCGCTCTCAAAATGTTCCTAACATTAGGAATTTGGTGGTCAGTGCTACAACACATAAAACTCTCTGTCAGAGAGTGGACGGCATTATAAATAAAGGATTCAGGCCACGTGAAGGTGCTCCTGGGTGGTGAGGGTGAAGACATTGCTTGAAGGTGCATTCCTGGAATCAGAAGGTCCTGGTGTTGGTTACTTCCTTCCTCTGCTGGGCTGTCGCCTTTCTTCTCTCTGCTCTCTCATGTCCTTCTGACCAACATATTGCATGAAAGCCGAGCAAACCATATGCCTTAACATAGTGCTATTTAAATTGCCAGCACCCCAAAATTAGTCTTGGATTAAAGACCTGGGAATCCCAACAAAATAGGGAATTCTGGTTGGAGGGTGGAGCATTCGCCCTGATTGAAAGTATGCATCTGTTCATTGGAGGACAGGTGACAGGTGACAATGAGTCAAATGACTCACTCATACTGCGAGACCTTGAACTGAACTCCCACTGAGTTATGGGATGGTGGAAGGGATATGGCTCTAACTCTCTGTGTTTATGGAGTCTATTAGCATTTTGTGGTAATATTCCTCACCACCCCCCCCAAGGTAGGCTGACCTGTGTAAGTGATGAGACACCTGATGTGGTCTGGAGAAGGCTTTGGCCCAGTCAGGTGGCCCGTGTTGGCCTCCTCGTCCTCCCCAGAAGGACATCTATCTGTCGTTTTATACATTGTTCCTATCACGATGAAAGCACAGGGGTCAGTTTCGTGAATGAGTTTAAAAAGTGTCTTGCACCTTTAAAGAGGGGTTAGAAAAGTTTCAGTTTAATTCATTCCTTTGTGGAGCTACAACTTGGGCCCACTCCTCTGGTTATTAATGCAGACGCTCCATTATTTATTCACCCAGTTTCAAAGGTTCAGAATTTCTCTGTGTAAATGTAGTCTACAGGTTGTTCACCTTGCCCTTACCCTCTGTTTCCTGGAGGCATTTAAACCAACACCCACGTTTGATCACACCACATTAATACCCAGAAACTCTTGTGTTGCTGTTGAACAAAATTTTAGAGGTTTTATTTTATTTTATATTTTTAAAGATTTTATTTTTTTATTTAGAGAGAGAGTGTGTGCATGTGTGCATGAGTGGGGGGAGGGGCAGAGGGAGAGGAAGGGAGAGAATCTCCAGCAGACTCCACGCTGAGTGAGGAGCCCGACGTGGGGCTTGATCTCACGACCCTGAGATCATGGCCGGAGCCGAAACCAAGAGTCGGATGCTCAACCGATTGAGCCACCTGGGCCCCCCAAAACTTTTAGAGGTTTGAATCGAGCCCTTTGGTAGGGGACCTGTACCTGGAGGTTGGTCACATAGAAACTTATACTCCTCCTCATTTGATTTTGAATTTTGCTTCTGTGTTTGGGACCCGATGCTGCTGTCAGGGCACGTTTTGCAGAAACTTATGTTAATGGAAAGTTTCTTGTGGCTTTAGAAAGATTTCAAAATGGCTCTTACATGTCAGGAAAGCATCTGCAGTGGTCACCTCTGGGGCTACTGAAGACTGCTGAATGAAGGTACTTTCTTGGGAGTTTTAAGGGAAAACCCAACACAGCCCACAACAGTCTCTAGTTCGGTCTTATCTTTACCATAGCTGTGGGTAGGCGTGACAGATGTTAGTACTTGCCACCAACCCAGAATTATGTAATGTGCTATGAAAATAAAAATCTCTGTGCCAACTCCTTCCCACTCTCAGGTGTGACAAGAAAATAGCAGGACATAAAGCTTCTTATGTATTCTTTTGACCACCATAAAGTGACCTCGCTTAGAGAAGAAATTTTGCTTTTTTTCACCCAAGCAACTTAATGTTTAACTGGTCCCAACCTCTGCCCCCTGGCATGCCAGGTTGGCTCCCAGGGATACTTGTTACAGGAGCCTGATGGGAGCTCATGCAACATCCCTGTCATCTGAGCCCTCAGGGGCGTGCAGGAAAAGAAGAGGGATGATTTGCACAGAATTCTCTTTGGAGAAATGAAAATGTAAGATAGTTGGAAGTTTGCAGAAATGAAGGAAAATGATTGGGGGCCCCGTTGAGAAAAGGGCCTTGCAGTTTTATCCTACATGCTTTTGGTTCCCCTTCTCCTTTATTTCCTCATTTTTGAAAATCCTGTGGTGTCGTTTTCTGAAATTATGCCCCTCCCCAGTGCACACGTCTACACCGACAGATTTCTGACAGAATTAATACTATCCAGGCAAGCGCCTCTGACTGTAGGGTTCTTGGGTCCTTCCTTCACAGAACAGATGTGTCCCCTAGAGAAGGCAGAGGGACAACTCTCGGGTCCCAAACACCCTCCGACCTCTTTGCCCTAATGGCCAACTCCGTCCTCCACACATTCTTGCTGTGAAGAAAGCTCTTCCTTTTTTTCCTGGCCAGTTGGGGCTGCATTTCCTTCATCTGTCAAGTAGGGATGACAGTAGTATCTTCTTCATAGGGTGACCATGTTTCTTGCCCTTAGATTCTTCTGGTATTAACGTTATCTCAGGCATCATTATTATTTATTACTGTTAGTTGAAAGAATGTTAGATGGTTGGAATTACTAGGTCATGTAACCTAATGAAGCTAATGAGGTCATTAAGGAATTGAACGTACGTTGTCCCTCAACAACTGAGGTTCCTTGGTTGGCTTCTTTACTTGTGACAATAATGGGCACAGTTTTGTGGTGCCCAGACGTACATGGTGAAGCTTAATCCATTGGAAGAAAAAAGGCTTGGTTTCCAGAAAGGCTTCATGAGGTCTTCCTAGGCCCCAGACGAAATCTCCTTCACACAGAAGGTAGTGGGGTAAAGTTTCTCCAGTCAGCGTTTGTGGGTGGCATCAGCTAGAGCACATCTCCGTCCCAGGCTCTGCTGTCATCCTTGGTGGCTTCGTGTCTCATTGTTCCCCTCAGGCTCGTACTTCCTAGATCTCTAGGGCATTACCTACGGGAGCTTGGTGCTAGCTGGGCCATTCCGTGCGCCTCACCATTACGTTCCCCAGATTGGGTCACCTCGACGGAGCACCTCCAGCTTACCCAGTGGGCCCAGAATGCTCGCAATCACACTGTAGCCTGTGCTTAAACCTGAAACCCTCGCTACCTGCTTTCTGTGCTTTTTCCTGACTGTAGAATATGAGCTGACAAAAGCACAGAGCCAACTGGCCCGGTGGAAATGGTGCTTGGCCTCATGGATCCTTAGAGGTGCTCTGGAACTGTATTTCTTCTTGTTGTGTCTCGTGCAGCTGACATTGACTATTCCAGACATTTTCTACCTTCCTGAGGCCTCCCCTCTTCCCATAGAAAATGATCGCATGTCATGATGTTATCACTTCTATTCTGCTCCTGATGTGTGCGATATTACAGCAACCTTCAGGCTTTCTCATCTCGGGTCTGTCCTTCCTGTCACTGCCTTATTAATCTTCTCTAAATGCCCCAGGAGCATATTACCCTCCTCTCCCATTGACAGCACTGTCCAAACCCCTCGATCTCATCGTCAGTTCCACTGGGAACCTGTGAGAATACTCTTACCTTAGACCATTCAGCTTGTCCAGGTCTGCCGTCACCCACCTTGGAATGCCCTCTGATCCCGAAGCCCTGCCCTTGTTTGGGCCTCAGTCCAGTGTAACCCCTCCCAGGGGGGTCTTTTTCCCTGCAAAGCATAGTTAGGAGAATGGCAGATGCGACCATTCACATTGTTACTCCTCCATTATTTCTTTCTTCCAACTATGTGGTCAGTCCTCAATAATCTTTACTACTCCCTTTCCTACCAGGACCAATAGTAATTATGGAGGGAAGCTGAGGCGCAGAGAAGACGAATACTTTCCAAAGTTTGCATAACTAGTGGTGGAGCTGAGATTCGGACCCGGGTCTGACTGGTTCCCAAAGCTTGTGTTGTTCTGGACTCTGCCTCCCACGCCAGCCCAGGCTTGCTTTGCAGCCCGCCAGAACTGGATCTGATCTGTGAGGAAAATGCCCCGGGTGTCCCGCTGTCCTCTCTCTAAATAAATATCCAGCAAATAAACTGACGTGTCTCTGTAGGAACGTATCCACTATAAGAAACAAAACCTATCTGTGCTATGAGTTATTCTTTTAACTGTAAGCCCCCTCCCTTCTCCCCATCACTTAAAGTTGGCAAATGACTTCTCTTTATTTTTTTTTTAAGATTTTATTTATTTATTTGACAGAAAGAGAGGGAGAGCACACAAGCAGGAAGAGGGGCAGGCAGAGGGAGAAGCAGGCTCCCTGCTGGGCAGAAAGCCCGACGTGGGGCTTTATCCCAGGACCCCGAGATCACGACCTGAGCCGAAGACAGAGGCTTACTTCTTTTTAAATAAAAATACTGTATCATTATAGTTTAATATCCTAAGATAACTGGCAACACTAGTAGCCACAATGTTTTGTAAATACCCCAGGGGTAGGCATTTTTGACATGAGTTTGTTCAGAATTACCTGGTTGACCATGGCTTTCTCGTCACACCCTGGGCTTTGCCTTCCCTGGATTCAGCAGTTTTTAAATATGTAATTTTTTTTTTTTGATGAATTAACATATATCTCATGCTCTTGCTAACTGCACGAGACCAGGGGCCATGTCTGAGCTTCTGAGGCCAGGCCATGAACACCCAGCACAGTGCCTGGCACACAGTAGGGATTCGGTATTTGTTGAAGTTCGAATGAGTGAATGAGCGGACCGGGGGCACATTTATTCAGGCAGCCTATGCAGGGCTTGCATAAAAGTTGGTTGTTAACAGAATTTTTTTTCTGCCAAATCATAAGACAACATTTATTTAGTTGGAGAAACTTCAGGTGGACTTCGGAAATATTTGAAGAAAGAATTAAGACAGAGGTGAGGTCCTCTTTGTTACATATGTTTTTTTGTGAGATCCTTCTGCTTGCTACTTTGTATTTTCTTGGCAATGTCTGCGGCTGCCTCTTGCTGTTCTTTTTTTTTTTTTTTTAAAGATTTTATTTATTTATTTATTTGAGAGAGAGAGAGAGAGAGAGAGAAACAGCATGAGAGGGGAGAGGGTCAGAGGGAGAAGCAGGCTCCCCGCTGAGCCGGGAGCCCGATGTGGGACTCGATCCCAGGACTCCGGGACCATGACCTGAGCCGAAGGCAGTCGCTTAACCAACTGAGCCACCCAGGCGCCCGCCTCTTGCTGTTCTAATAAAGGTGGTGTATAAGAAAGATATGCATATTCCTCACGTATAACCCCAGCCATAGGAAAGTAATGCTTGGTTGGTTGGTTGGTTTTTTAAGTAGGCTCCATGCCCAGTGTGGAGCCCCATGTGGGGCTTGAACTCAAGACCTGAGCTGAGATCAAGAGTCAGACACTCAACTGACTGAGCCACCTAGGCGCCCCAGGAAAGTAATGCTTGATTTCCCATAATCAGTGGGAAGGTCTTCATCTTACTTGTTGATTCTTTGTTCTGAAGCCTCTCGTCCAGGAGTGCAGGTATCTCCGGAGAAAGCCCATTTCCACTCTGCTGTGTGTTTGGTTCATTCTTTCACTGTCAGCTCAGAAAGCTCAGGGGGAGAAAGCCAGTGCCCCCCTGGTTTGTCTGTCGTCATCTTAGTTTCTAATTTTGGGGCTTCAGGTGCAGCACATCTCGCCAATATTCATTACGGTCTCTAGCCCACTTTCCTCTTGTGACTCTCAGCTATGTATCAGCCAAAACATCAGTTTGGGCTTATCACAGCCCATGGGGTTTGTGTGCTCCTTACATTTCTGAGGTGCCAGACTTCTAGAAATTCTTCCCCAAACGTGGGATTGCCCATCCGTGGAAACAGGGTTGTTCCTCACCTGACTCTCAGCTGCTTTGGAGTTTCGGGGACAAACCACAGATATGCATGTGTCCCCTATCAGCTACTGTAGTGTTGGCAGAGGGTGGGGTTAAAGCAGGGTGCTTTTAAGTAGATTGGAAAAGAAAAGATTTAGGGAGCCATGGTTATTGGTCTTTAATACTTAAAGAACCGCTGCTAGGGAAAGCAACTGCACTTAATGTGGGTGGTTTCCGAGTCATAGAGTAGTGCAAACGGCTTCTTCAGACACCGAGTACTCAGACACGGGGGTGGGTGGCAGGCACCCTGGGAGGGGTTCTTGCAAAGCAGGATTGTGGTAGGTAGATAAATATATCACTCTTCCTTCCAGCTCTGAAATCCCATGATTTTATTATACTAAGGAAAACTACTTTAGGACAGTTTCTTGTCTTTCTTTGCTGTCTTTCTATTCTTTTCTTCCTTCCTTCCTTCCTTCCTTCCTTCCTTCCTTCCTTTCTTTCTTTCTTTCTTTCTTTCTTTTCTTTTCTTTTCTTTCTTTCTTTCTTTCTTTCTTTCTTTCTTTCTTTCTTTCTTTCTTTCTTTCTTTTCTTTCTTTCTGTTCTCTTTTCCTTTCCTTTCTTTTCTCTTCTTTTCTTTTCTTTTTCATGGAGCAGGGATTGTGGATTCTTTTTGCAGCTCAAGTTAAAGAAGAAGTCTTATCCTGGACCATGTCCTAGCCTCTTGCTTTGAAATGGTTACACTTCTAGTTGTGTTTGGACACTGTAGAGGGAGACAGGGCCTCTAAATATAGTTGTACAGGCTGTTCACTGCACAAAGGATCGAGCTAAGAAAGTTGAGCTTTGTACCTGTGTGTCTACCCAGAGGAAAGGTCCATCTTTCTAGCTAGCAAGTAGATACCGTCAGCTCATGGAGCTGAATGCCAGAGGAGCTGGGTCTCCCCTGAAGAGGCATAGTTTTCTAATCTGTGGGCACGATAATGTCCCTACAGCTGGTCATGCCTCTGGAGGGAAGTGTAACATTTCATTTCTTGGCGCATCAGGATTGACAAAGTTAAGCCTAGGACACACCTGTGATTTTATTGGTGGGCTGTACTAAGCACAGCACCAACCATGGCTACCAATGGTGAGAAGTTACATGAAGCATCCCGATATTTTTGCCAGCTCACCAAGCACCTGGAAGGACTGGCTGCATTTCCCACTTTTCTTCTGGTTGTTTGGCATTGTGTGAACATAGCCCTGTGCCTTATCCCGAGCCCCTGAGTTCCCTTGACTCTCCCCTTGACCGCCAACCCTTAAGAGCAGTGAATTTGGTCCAAAAGCAGTCAGTGATTTCTGAAGGCCAGGCGCATAAAACCTTGGATTTTCCTACTCCACCGAAGCAACCTTGTCAATGTGCCTGTGATGAGAAGGAACAGTAAGGAATCCAGTGCACCCCAGGCAAGAGTGGTTATTTTTTTTAAATAACAACAGCAACCAGCAAAATGGAAACCAAACACCCCTCGGGTCGCTGATACCAGAGCTGCGGGTCTTTGAACAGGCGGCCAGAGATGTCGGGGGGCGGGGGGGGTGTCCCCAGAGATTCTTTCAGTGTGCCAACACCCTCAGTTGTGAGGACTGCTCCTCCCTCCTCTGGAATGTTCCGGAAATGAGAGCTCCACACCCACCCATTCACAAAATCCCTGGAAGAGAGCCACCTTCCCTCCACTGTTCTCATCTGGCAGTTCCCTGTCCCTGTCCCCCAGCCCCCAGTGCCTTCTCAGGCTGCAACAAGTGAGGAGCTCAGGCTTGGCCTCGCCTGCTGCCTTGGCCTGTGATTGTTGTACTGGGACCTATTTCTTATGCCAAACACACTCCGTCTCCTGAATTTCATCCACGCTGTGCTTATGTGCACGTTCACTCAGGACTCGCTGCCCTGGCGCTTTCGCTGTCCTGATGCTTTTGCATTTCCTCTCTCTCTTCAAGACCCTTCACTGTTCCTTCATGACCACAAGTCAGGGATCCCAAGATTTTGAGTGCTAAGGTCTAAAAAGGAAAAAAAAAATCACCGTGGGAGAGACCAACGTCGGGATGCCAAGAACTTGTTTGTCCGAATAAGGACATGAGGGCCCGGGTGGGTTGGGATGCTGGAAAATGTAAAACAAAAACATCATCTGCTGTTACCATCAGTTCAGAACAGAAAGGCTGCTTTCTCAACATCAGGTCAGAAAAACACATTATTGAGCAGAGAACGTTCTTTTAAGAAGAACTTCAGCTGTGTGAACACTTGCCGCTTCTAGTCTGATTCTTCTCACTTCTATTCATGCGACATCGTTTTAGATTTCCAACCGGTATTCGGAGGCCACGGCTGCAAAGGAACCTAAAAGAATGAGCTTCCAGCAGCAAAATAGGTACCAAGCTCACCAGGGAAGCCCACCGTACAGGGGCAGGGCCCATCCTTGCTCATGGGGCCATGAAACCTGACGCGACTGGAGGTCCTGTTGCCCCTCACCTTCATCCCTAGCCCCCCACCCCTAACCCTCTAACCCTGACACCTGTTGTGACTTGGGGACCCCAGGTCTCCTGCTGTGGCTGTGGTGGTGGCAGCTCAAGGGATGCTGAGGGATTGAGGCACATCATGCGGCAGAGATTTTTCCAGAGCAGGTTAGAGGGTGAGGGGGTTCCCGGGGCCTGAGGCGGGAGACAGCCCAGTACTGAGGGTGCTCAGCCTCTGGATTTTTCTCTCCAGAGAAGGTGCACACATCAAGCATTTACAATTAGCAGCATGGAGACTGCAGGCTGTACGCAGGGGGTGCTTGCTGGACAGTGAGGTGAGCCTGCTCTGTTGCAGAACATACTGGAACCGCTGGGGGATGGGGGCCAGAGAAACACATGCTCCCGCCTACTTGCCCAGCTGCTCCCATCCCAGCCTCATTTGGCTGTGAAACAGTTTAGCCTGTGTGGCTGAAAACCAAGTGTAGAAAGGATAAGAGAAACCTTTAGGGACTGAAAGGAAGGCTCGAAGTTTAGGTGTGTTCTGAGAAATTTGATTTCCTGCTGGGGTGTCTGGGCCCCTCAGACGAGCTGATGCATCTTATGGGCGTCACCTCACACCTCGCTCATTAAAATCACTCTTCTGTGACCGGGCCAGGGAGGTGCTCACATACGATGAGGCAGAGCTTCCTCTGGGCTTGAGGAAAATTCATTTCCATTCGGCAGATGTGAATTGAGAGCCAGCTCCTCCCGAGGCTAGCCCCAGGCAGGCCCAGGCCACCATGGAAAGCTTCTAGCCTGCAGACCCTGCTCTTTACCTGACTAAGAGCAACTCAGGAATGCTGGGTTTTAATTCAGACAAACGTTTCCTGAAAAAGGTTTTCTATCATCTCTCATTTACCCAAGTACATGCACTCTTCTTCGTAATCTGCTGTTTTCTCTCTCCTTGCCCACTGCCCTGCCTTTTCTTTCCCACACCTTCTTTGGCGGGTCTCACTTTTCTCTCTCTTTGCCAATAATTTTTTTTTTCCATAGGGTTTCACTTTCATGTAATTTTTATACATATTTGAAGCGAAATTTATGCTTCTCAGAACCAAGATTCTTTCTGAAAAAGAGAGGGGGATTTAAGTTATAATCCAGTTCTGTATGTAGATATAAAATATTAAGCAGAAAAAGGAAACAACCATTTAGAGCCTGGTTATCAGTCTGCTGACAGGAAAAGTCAGGATGTTCTCCTGAGTTTGCCCACCTGAATTCAGGGTACGTAAATGGCAGACACATGCCAGGGTAGGAGTTAAAGACACATAGTTAAAAACACATAGTGGGGTGCCTGGACGGCTCAGTGCGTTAAGCATCTGCCTTGGGCTCAGGTCATGATGTCAGGGTCCTGGGATCGAGCCCCACATCAGGCTCTCTGCTTGGAGGGGAGCCTGCTTCTTCCTCTGCCCTTCCCCTGCTCATGCTCGCTCTCTCTCTGTCAAATAAATAAATAAAATCTTTTAAAAAAAACAAACAAACAAACACAGTTCTGAAAGACCCAGGGTGAGTTATTTATCCTATCCAAACCTCAGTTTTCTTACCTGTAAAATGAAGACAGAAGTCTGTGGTTTGTTTTCTTTAGATAAATCCAGATGTTAATGTTCCTGGCTGTCTTAGTCACTTAGGGCTACTGCAACAAATGACTCTACAGTGGGGGACTTACAACCAACAGAAATTTATTTTTCACTGTTCTGGAGTCTGGGAAGTCCAAGATCAGGGTGCCAGTAGATTTGGTGTCTGGGAAGGCCTGCTTCCTGATTCACAGATGGTCATCTTCTTGCTGGGTGCTCACATGGTAGAGAAAAAGGGCTAGCTAGCTCTCTGGCCTCTTATTATAAGGACATTAATCCCATTCATGATGCCTCCACCTTCCTGACTTAATTACCTCCCAAAGGCTCCACCTCCAAATACCATCACTTGGGGGTGAGTGTTCCAACATATGAATTTTGGGTCCACTGTAACTTTAAATGTTTCCTTGAATCCATCCATCTTTAAACATTTGGAAGTCAGGAATTTGAACCTCAGAAGTATGCATTTGTTATGTGATGGTTTTATTATCTTATGCCCATGACACATGGTAATTTCAGAGGTGGTTTGCTAATTCAGTAAATATTTGGAAAGGCCTCCTATATGCTAGATTCCCTACTGGGTTTATGGATTCAAAGGTTAACGAGACATGTTTTTTTTTTCCTGCTGTCTTTTCTCCCCATTGTGAAAAGGGAGAGTGGGACGTTCCAGAACTGTTGTGTGAGTGAGAGTGGGGAATGTCAGGGAAGGCTTCGTAGAGCAAGGGGCATTTTGGCTGGGTATTAAAGGATGTTGCATACTGAGTGTCTGGAGGTAAGTTTTATGTGATACATAATTGCCTTTCCTGATGGCCTTTGATTTAGAAGTAATATTGAGAGTCAGAGAAGTTAATTTCAAGATTTTGGTGAGTCTGATAGAATCTTAACTAGTGGCCTGTCAGGCAGCAACGTTTTACTACGTGATGCCTTTGTCTTCCTCCAGTGGAAGTAATAAGCATTCTTGTATGCATGGCATACTGGGTCCTCACCGGAGTCACAGGGAACGACGAGAAATAAAAAGATACAGCAAATGCTGACAGGTTAGCTGACCGCTCCCCTAACATACCATCCTGGAGCAAACCTGTCTGTCATCATGATTATTATCTCTCCTTTTATCAGTTTTGCTGCCGTTTATGGTTAAGGGTAGCGCCTTTTCAGATGGTGTGCTTTTATTTCTACGTTTTGCTTTTTTCTGAATCTTCCCATGTGTCATTTTATCTCTGAAGAGGCAGATTTAGGGTCCCACGCTGGCTCCTGTGTCACCGTGGGCAAGTTATCTAACTTCTTTGTGGCTCCGTATCCACAGCTGGAAAAGGAAGATTCAAAGACCCACTTCGTTGGAATGTGAAAAGGATCCCATGAGGTAGTGTGGGTAGAGCTCCTTAGTGCAGGGCTTGGCCAAAGTGTAACCGCTGAGAAAAGGAGTCCAGAAGAGTTTCGCCAATTATCTCGGGTCTACATGGAGTGACTGTCGGAATTGGATCACAGCCACAACATTTGGCCCCTCTCCCTGCTTCCTTTTTAATAGGATACACTTGATCTTTGAATCATTTCACTGGATAAACTGGAGATTAGAAAAGAAATTCAGCTATTTATGGCACCGGGTAGTTGTACGGATAAGTCCACACGGTTTTGATTGTCCTGCTTCGAGAGTTGGGGCTCATTCCCCTTCCTTGCGTAGGGGCTGGACTTAATGACCCTTCTAGCAAACAGAGTAGGCAGCAGTAAGAGGAGGTCACTTCTGAAATTAGGTTATTGAAGGACGATGGCTCCTTCGTGGGTGGCTCTCCCGTGCGTTCTCAGGGCACTCGTCGGAGGCATGGGGGATCCTGCCTGTCCTGAGGTCATCTAGGAGGCCTATCAGGAACTGCACTTGCTGGCAGCTCCCCAAGTGAGCTGGGAAGCGCATCATCCCCCGTCAGGCCCTGGGGTGACCGGTGACCCCAGCCCTGGTAAGAGCCTGAGGCTGAACCAGCCAGCTCAGGTGCTCCCACATTCCTTAACCATGGAAATGGTGAGGTAATAGGTGATTGTTGTTTTAAGCTGGAACCTGTGAAGTGATTGGGTATGCAGTAGTGTATAATTAATGCAGGGTCTCATCTGCAGGAATGGAGTTTGAAGGCCTTTGAGTTTTGAATTTGGTGTGTGCTGGGATATGCCTCAGTTAAGCATCCTTCTACTGGTGTGGTTGGTCACCGAGACAGCACTCCGTGCACATGTATTTGGGTAGTTTTTAGGACTAAGCTTTTGAAAGACTCTGCTCAACTTTGAGGCAAGCCGGAACAAGACTAGTCTGTATTAGAGTTCACATACCCATTTCCAGCCCTTTGATAATTCACCTCCTCAGCAGAAACATTCAGAATCCCAGACAACGTAATCATAGGCATAGGA
The DNA here is from genome assembly GCF_002201575.2 of Neomonachus schauinslandi. NCBI lineage: Eukaryota > Metazoa > Chordata > Mammalia > Carnivora > Phocidae > Neomonachus > Neomonachus schauinslandi. The sequence goes on from NC_058414.1 coordinate 11,323,587, forward strand.
AGAGAACTTGCGGTTACCTGACCCAGAGCCTGCCTTCAGCCGGTTAAGTAGTGGTATCCTGACTTTCCTGAGGGGTCCCCGAAGTGCCTTGCCCAAGCCACTGGGGCTGCTCAGCGGCCGGGCTGTGTGGTTTTCTTCGCGCATCATGTGATTACAAGCAACAAAAACTGATTCCAATTCTTGCAGCAGCAGGAATTGCTGGGATGACATCAGAAGCTTGAAACTGTCCAAAAATCCAGCGAAGCAGGTGGCTTTAGTGGCCAGGAATGGCAGGCCGGGCCTGAAGGTGGGATAGTCTCCTGTGGGCGATGAACTGCAGCTCCTTCTCCTTCCCCTCATCCCTTCACCCAAGAGTCGGGTTCCCAGAAGAGACCTCAGCTGTCAGAACCAGGAGCCCTGCCTGTCCTGAGGGGGAGGCTCATGGCTATTTTGTTTGCCCCTCCTACAAAACCTAAATACAGTAGAGGAGTAATTCCCCAAAGGAAATCAGAGTTCTTTGGGAAGAAGGAATGAATACTTCACAGCCAAAAACGTGACCGAGGCCTGCTGCACATGCTTGTCTCTCCTCAGATTTTCTGAGGATTTTTATATTGTTTCTTGTAAATATTCATCACTGCTCCTGCCCGAGAAGAGAACACAAGGTGGACTCCTCTTCAAGACTGCGACATTTCCAAGGGCTGCCATGACAAAGCACCACACACGGGGTGGCGGAAAACACAGACATCTATGCTCACGGTTCTGGAGGCTTGGAGCCCGAAATCAAGGCCCGTGCTCCCTCCGACACCTCCAGGGAGAAGCCTGCCTTGCGTCTGCCAGCTTCCAGTCCCCTAGTTGTTTCGAGGCAGCGACAGCATCACTCTGTCTCTCCAGGGCCCTCGTCCTCTCTCTGTCCTCATCTCTTCTTCGGAGGACACTGGTCCCGCTGACTTAGGGCCCTCCGTAATGACCTCCTCTAACCTGACTACATCCACAGATCCCGTGTTTCCATATAAGATCATATTCACACATCCTGTGGGCTAGAGAGCCAGCGTATCTTTTCGAGGGACACAGTTACATCCACAACACCAGGTGACTTATGACCTTCCTATTCCGAGGCATAGAGGCTGGGCTCATGCCACTGCGTATCCACAGCCGTCGAGGGTCTTGGTGAGCGCTTTGGCTGCACTGGACAGCTCCCAAGGCATGGCCCTTAGCTTCGTGAGGAAACACTTTGGGGGGTGGGACATCTGGTTTTGAGTGACTTGGCATGCTAACTACCCACTTGCTTTTAGAAAGCTGCCTGTGTTTAGGCTCCGCAGAATAGCGTGTGAGGATGACACAGACCGTAAGACATAATCGAGGGAGAAGTTCTTCATTACAAAGACAAGTGGATACCGTTACAAAGAGGAAAGCGGAGTGGCACTAAAGTGGGAAACCTGCCGCTCATGCAGAGAAAGTACCCTGGCATGAACATGCTTTCCACAGAAGCTGCTAGAATACCAGGTTCTGTTTTGAAAGTGGTGTTGTTTGTTGTTGTTGTTTTAACTTTTAAAATACTATATATTTATTGTAGAAAAATGTGAAGTTATGGAGGACAAGAAACCTAGTAAAAGATATTGTTACTATTAACTTAAAATGCTATTCACTGGGCTGTATTTTATGTATTGATTGATTGAGTCACTGATTGGTTGGTGGATTGATTTTCTGTCATAAATATAACATGAGAGGTGGCATTGAATTCAAAAGAAGTAATCACCTGGGGCGCCTGGGTGGCTCAGTGATTAAGTGTCTGCCTTCGGCTCAGGTCATGATTCCGGGGTCCTGGGATCAAGCCCCGCATCGGGCTCCCTGCTCGCCGAGAAGCCTGCTTCTCCCTCTCCCACTCCCCCTGCTTGTGTTCTTGCTCTTGCTATCTCTCTCTCTGTCAAATAAATAAATAAAATCTTAAAAAAAGAAAAAGTAATCACTGAAAGTTAGCATCATGATCAGAGTGTGAAATCTTAGTTTGCTTTTGGATTTCCTACCCCTCATTTTTGGCACTAAGTTTATCAAACACAAAGTTACTATTTTTAAAAATTCTTTTAAAGATTTTTTTTTATTTTGAGAGAACATGAGTGGGGGGAGGGGCAGAGGGCGAGGGAGAAGCAGACTCCGCGCTGAGCAGGGAGCCCGACACGGGGCTCGATCTCACGACCCTGAGATCATGACTGGAGCTGAAGCCAGGAGTTGGACGCTTGACAGACTGAGCCACCCAGGTGCCCCATGAAGTTACTATTGACACAGCACCCGGTTTCTCTAAAAAAAATGGCATGTCCCAGGGGTTCCGTGTGTGGGCCATTCGGAAGCTGGTGAAGGCTAGCTCTCCTGGGGCAGAGTTTTCCTGGCCTCTTCAGATGGTGCTCCTGACATCACCATCCTCTCCGGGTGAGCTGGGGGCTTTCGTCCCTGGAGGCAATGCCCCGTTTTCATCGGTGTCCCACATTAGAGTTCCAGGAGTACCCACAGACGTCACCCCTGGTGTTCACCCAGGCTTACGTGTCCCGGCCTCAAAACATGTGACGAAACTGTGACATTTGCAGTTCCTCTCTGGAGCCCCGCAGGATGTTCAGTGGAGTTTTTCTTGGGGTCTCTGAGCAATTGGACCCACGAGGGAATTAGGGACGTGTTAATTTTTGAGTAAAAAACACTGTTCCAAACAAGGCATTATGATAGTTCCAAATGACGAGGGAAATGGACATGGCACTTTCAATTCATAGAGCACTTGTCTATACATTATCTCATTTTGGTTAGGATTCCTGAAATGACCTGTGGGTGGGTGCAGCAGGTTTCAGACCTGAGGAAATGGATGTTCAGAGAAATGGGTAATCTCTACAGGGTTATCCCAGGGGACGTTTAGCTCAGGGCTGTTTACTGCACTTGACATTTGTACACTGTAAAGGAGAAAGGGATCACCTCCCTGATTCTGTAGGTAAAGAAATTACTCCGAAATCTCAAGAGGAAGGGCTCCAAAGGTCTTGATTGGTAAGTGGCTGAAATGGGGCTAGCCCTTAGAGCTTCTTTTTCCATTGGTATGGATGGACCTCTCTTCAGGATATTGCACAGGGGCAGAGAGACGAGGGAACATTCTCCTCGTTTGAATTGGTTAAATGTGTGCTGGAGAAGGTACGTGCGGGCGTGTTTGGGCTCACTCTAGCTTTCTGGTGGGCATTTAGCATCCTTCTTCATCTCTCTGGGTGGCACCAGGTTGCAGTGGAAAACAGAGATGCTTTAGAGCATCTGCGGGTCTGTGGCTTAGCCTCTCTGGGCATGACTCTCCTTATCTGGGAAGAGAAAAGGATACTGCGTGCTTCCTGGGATTGTTGTGGGAATTGAGTAAGGTAAATCAAATTCTCAGAAATGGGCTAGACACACAGTAAGCCCTCAGCAGATGATCTTCCTTCCCTTGCGTGTCTAGCACAGAACACAGCAGACATCTGTTCCTAGGGACACGGCAAGAGCAGAGCCGAGCCCCCTTCTTTACTCTGAGATTGTCATGGTTAGGCTTATACAGACGAGCTCTGTGTCATGTAGTTTCTCACTTCAGGATGGAGAAAAATGGCATGATAATGTTTGAAAAGTTGTATTCTCTTCCTTCAAATCTGCCTGGAGGCAGACGGCCTGGGAGGGAAGATTTTGTTAAAATTCTGATCAATAAAGAGAGCTTGCCAAATAATCTTGCCAAATGATGTCTAAGAGGGGAGATCCTGGCTGGCCCTTTCCTGGGACACTGACGCCCCGCGTGTCATGCCGGTGCTCCTGGCCGGGGAGAGCAAGGAGGGCTGTGGGGGCCCACCAGCAGCGCCTATCCTTCTACTGGGATCCCGGGCCTGTGGGGCTGGGAATGTCCGGGGTCTGATACCTGCTGCTATCCATCTCACGTCTTCTCCACCCCCCCCCCCCACACCTCTCCATTTTCCGGGGTGGGGGGGTGGGTGGGAATGACTGTCTCTAGTAGGGTGGCTGTGACAGATGCTGCGGGAATTCAGAGTTTGGGATAATGAGCTGTCATATGTCATTTCCCTTAAACACAATAATACAAATATTTTGATCAAACATTTTCTCCAGCTGTTGAGCGAAAGCCATAAAAGCAGCGGGGAGTGCCTGTGAATTCTCTGTTTCTGAAACGCTTTACCCTGTGAAAGCTGTTGCCTGTTAACTCTTTCTGCCTCTGCTGTCTCCCTTCCCGCTCCTTTCCTGGCTCCTGGCTGCTCTGAACTCCCACGGCGTGTCCGGGGCCGTAAATAAAGAGACCGAACTCAGGACCGTGAAAGGGGTGAAATTGACCACAGCTTTTATTAAGCGCCCCATCTGCTGGCCTCTGAGCATCTGCAGCTGCTGCTGCGGGGTCAGGCCCGCCCCCGGTGCCCCCCCACCCCCCCGCTTCCCCCCCCCCCCCCCCCGCCCCCGCTAATGCCCCCTTCCCCAGTGCTGTCCCGCACCTGAGATCTCTGGGCTCACACCCAGCTTGCAGGCCGCTGTCTTCCGGCGGCACCTGGTGCTTGGCTCTTCCTCCTGAGTGGGATCTGGTTTGATGGTGGATTTCCACCGTAGACCGTCTTGTGTCTGTCTACTCTCCACTGCTCTGATCTGGCCCCTGGAATCTCCTCCTCCTTTCTCTCCAGGCCAAGAGCATCTCGGGGTAACAGAGGGGCAGTCGCGGGTCAGGGATCCAGAGGGACCTAGGAGCACAAGCTCTTGGCTGATTTCAGCAATTCCATTCGCCAGTGGGAAGGAAGTGAGGAGTGTCAGCATTCTGAAGGCATCCTTCGAGCCGAAATTCCTAAAAGCAATGGACTGCACCTTACCTTTTGTTTTAAAAAAAAAAAAACCAAAAGCCACTATGGCCTCAATTTTAAAAGAGCTGCCTCTGACTCAGCAATGCCAGCAGATCTGACATTTCTCGAGCGAGCCAGGGGTGGGAAGAGATCAGGTCCTTTACCCAACACTTGAAAGTCAGCCCCTTCCCTCTCTTTCTGGGGAATGAATAGGGCTCACCTGCTTCCTCTTCTGGCCTGGTGATTGGTACCATCCACTCCTCTTCCCATGGGGTCAGACGCCTCCCCTCTGTAAACACAGAAAACACACCCCCACACAACTCCTCCCTGGATCCGCTTTAGCTGCTGCCCTATCTCTCACCCTCTCTTCTCTCTCAGGGGCCAGATTTCTGGGAGTGTGGAAGGGTCTTCATCTCCCCTGCTCTCTGCTCTCCACCCCATCACCCCTGCCACCCCTGCAGTGCGCGCGCACACACACACACACACACACCTGTGCCCCCAGGCAGCACTGGCCTCAGTGCATTTTGCTTGAAGCAGCTTCCTTCCTTGGGCTTCTCCCGAACCACTCACTGCTGGTTCTCCTGGGTCTCTGGTATTCCCTCCTCACGCAGCCCTGCTCTGTCCTCTTCCTCTGTCCATCCCTCATGATTGGTCTTCCCGCAGGTGTCCTCCTGTCATTCTGTACCCACCCCTGGCCAGCTCCACTCACCCTGATGGCATGGACTTCCTCTACGAGTCCCTCTGCCCTGTCATCATTCTTCCCCATCTTCCCTCCACCGACTCACTCCCATCCCCGCTGCCCTGCGCCACATCTGAGCCTGTCCATCTCTTACTCCTCACCTAATCCATCCTGCTGCAACCCGGCCTCCCTAATCACCAAGCCTGGACTTCCCAGGTGCGGGTCCGGTCCGTTCCGTCTCTCCTGCGCAATCCTCCTGTCTGTAGGCGTGGCCTCATTTTCTTCCACGACCCTACCAGCGGCATTGGCACCACCTGGGAACTTGTTCGAAATGCAGACCCCCCCCCTTTCCCCGCCCTACTGAAGCAGCAGCTCCGAGGGTGGGCCCAGGAACTGGCATTTTAACAAAGCAGCCAGGGGTTTGGAGGCACGTGAAGATGGCGGACCCCGCTCTAAAGCAACCCCTGGCTCCTTATGGGTCTGCTGCTCTGTGCCCTCTGTCCGCACGTTCTCTCCCCAGGCTCCCACTGGCCTTTCTAACCAGGCTCTTTCTTCCTCAAGAAGAGGCTTCTCTGACCCTCTTCCCTCCCCTCCTCCCCCTACCCACTGCTCACCTGAGTGCCATCTTCTCTGTAGGACTTGGAGCTGGGGTCCTTGGCAGTAGCTTTGTGACACGCAGGTCCCTTTGTGCCCCTCGGGCAGGACTGCCTATCAGGGGCTTCGTGTCCGCAGGGCCCACACGGCGCCTGGAAACCAGCAGTGTTGATTAGGAGGGTGCCGATTTTTCCCAATTCACGTTCTTCCAGCAGGTCATTGGGTCCTGAGCTATAAGACTGACGCAACCCAGGAAATCATCCCTGATTCTGATGATCCTATCTAAAATGTTAAGATTCAGAGTTGTTGAAGAAGTGAGAAAAAATATTTTATCAACAAAGCTGTTCTGTGAAGGGTCATATACATGAAGTGGTAACATTGTAAAAACTGTGACTTTCTCCTAAAACTTCCTTTCAAACCCAGGATGTCCCTTGACAAAATCTGTCCTAGTCTTCTGCTTTATTTCTTCTTTGTTCCTTTCTGTTTTCCTTAACAGGATAGGGCAGAAGTAAAGTTCCGGTGGTGTTTTCCTGCAGTAAAGAAGGGCATTATGTCTTTGGCGCTTAGTCCTGAGTTTATTTGAGAATGTGGCCCTTCAGGGATTTTTTTTTTTCACCCCATCGAGGCCCACTGGCTTTGGATAGGAAAACAGGCAGACTTCGTTTAGGGGGCACTGAGATTTGTCGTAAAACTCTACTACACGAGCATTTCTTTACTCTTAAGATTCTGCATTGTTGTGTTTTTTTTTTCCTCTTGTAGATTTATTACATTAGCACTTAATTACTCTTCATGACAGTATTAAATTTCATGAGTGATTTATAGTTTTAATAGAGACTTGTATGATTTATTGCAGTTGGCATTTGAGGTTTACCAACTTCTTAAAAGCCATGAGTACTAGAATTGCTTAATCTGACCCTGTCCAGCACAACCACAACATGGGTGAAACCCCAAATTCAAGTGTAATAGGATGATGTCTGTACCGCCCAGACCATTATTGTTTGATGTTACAGTTTCCTGTTGTGATATGTGTATAAATATATATGGGGCGGGCGGCGATAGTGGGTATATGTGTGTTCTTCAGGAAGAAAGAGTGGGGAGTCCTTCTGTTTTTTTTTTTAAATATGCTCCCCAGATGGCTTCCTATGCTCTGGCTCAGCAAGGACAGGTGTGACTAGGACCCCTGAGGTACAGTGGCACGGGACCAGCTGGTGACAGGCAAGGGGCTCTCTTTCCGTCTGCAAAGGGGCTCTGAGGCCAGGCTGGGCAGCCTGTGGCCCGAGCGGTCAGGGCTTGCCCGCGGTCCCCCAAGTGGCTTCAGGTTTCTAGGGGGCCACCGACCCTCTCCACTGTGGGGTCTCTCACAGCCACCACAGGAGGACCGGCTCTAATCTCACCATCCCTCCCGCAGGCTTTCCAGTGTGCCCCAGCTGTTTGCTGGGAAAGCTGGGATCTTCAAGACACCCCAACAGGCGTCGAGCTCCCGTCCTGGTCCCTGTCCTGGAACTTTCTGCCCGCGTGCATCCACTAGTGGCCTGCCCGGGCCCCTGTGCTGTTCCCAGGCACAACTCTGCAGCTGTTGCAGAAATGAATATTGTTTCGATGGGGGTGTTGCTTCATTCTTTTAAACCGGGGGTAGCTGCTCACTTTGGTGTGTTCCCAGATGATTTTATTGACTTGAACTTCTAGAAAAAAAAGGTGTGCCCTCACGGCCCTGCCTTCTCCAGAGCAGCCCTGTGGCTAATCCTCTAGGGCCCTCAGCCTCCGGGCAGATAATCTCTTTGGGGTTATCTGTTAATTACCAGTGAATGTGTGAAGTATTTGTGAAAGGGCTTTTGAAGTGAGTTCCACGCGCTGCTTCTTGGGCTTGAGCACCAGGCCCCTGTTTCCCCGGCAGAGGGTTTCCCGGCCCAGCTTGGGTCCCCTCAAGTGCTGGTATTCTCTTGCTAAATTGTTTGCCTTTCTAATGAAGTGAACTGTTTGTTTGACTCCGCAGTGGAAGGTATTTAACCGGGACTAAAGTAAACCTTGGAGACATTCAAATAAGCCATGCATATCTGCTTTGTGAAGGGAAGGAAAACAGTCTGGCCTCGCTCCCCTCCGGGAAGAGTCGTTAAGGAACTGTTGAAATGATAAACGGAGCACAGAGAGCGGATATTGCCGGGCCAGGCTGGGGCTTTTGTGCTGGCCCTGGTGGGCCTGGGAATTCCTCTGCCGGGGCCACAGGGGAGGAGAGAGCCGTTCAAGGCTTGCAGTTCGTAATTGTGATTTATTTATGTGTAGCGGGACTTCTGCTTCATTCAGTCTTGATTAAAACTAGCCAATTAGCCCTCAGGATGGCTGGCGGATGGTGGGGCGACTTTGTTAGTGATCGTGAAGGCTGGCCAGGGACTATCATGATGGGGGCCAGCCTGCATCCTCCCTGGCCAGTTGTGGTGAGGACCTGCTCCCTGCCGAGCTGGGTCCCCGGTGTCCCCCGGTGTCTGGGAGAAGAGTCTCAGATGCTGGGGCGAGTGGACCAGAGGGCATGTGGCCAAAATAGGGCCCACCCTGTTCCTGCCTCTGGCCCTGGGGAAGAGCTGAGCTCTGATTGATAACTGGGTGGATGGAGGAGGAGGACTTCTAGCTGCTTTAGACTTCGTCAAAGGGTGAAGCAGCAGGACACCTGTGAGGGGAGGTATTGCTGTACTCAGGAGGAGCGAAGTGATTTTTGTGGGGCCTACTGCAAGAAGAAAATGACAGGCCCTTGCTCAGAAACTATTACGAATTTCCAGATGGCCGTGGCAGGACATGGAAGCAAGCAAGGGCCTTCTGAGTGGGGGCCTGGGTCATGCACACACACCCCGGGCTCGGCAGTCAGGGGGAGATGCACCTGAGGCCAAGCTTTGTCAGTTCCTACCTGATGCCTTTAACTTCCTGTCTTCTCTCCTCCCTGTTTTCTCATTTGTGAAACACAGTTAGCAAACACTTACTTCACTGAGATGTGTAATGTAATATTAAAAATATGTGAAATGTTGGGGTGCCTGGGGGGCTCAGTTGTTAAGCGTCTGCCTTCGGCTCAGGTCATGATCCCAGGGTCCTGGGATGGAGCCCCGCGTCAGGCTCCTTACTCAGCAGGAAGCCTGCTTCTCCCTCTCGCACTCCCCCTGCTTGTCTTCCCTCTCTCGCTCTCGCTCGCTCTCTCTCTGTCAAATAAATAAAAAATAAACTCTTTAAAAATATATATATGTGAAATGTGTTGAGGGTAATCCTTAGCACGTAGTAAGTGCTCAGTGAGCAATAGCTATTTATTATTTGAATCTTTCTGTGGCTGTAATTTTTTTCCCTTTCTCCCCCGATGGTTGAGCTGACGACCACGTATGGCTAATCTGGAATTCGGGGGACGGAGTTGGGTCATTGCCACAGAACTCACTGAGAAACAAAGACATGGAGAACCCTTCACGTGCCTCATGGTCAGTGAAGGCTTGAGTGCAAGGGCTGAGCCATCAGATGAGGTATGATGTTGAAGATATCTGCGTGAAGAAGTTGACTATTATGGATGTTCACTCACATGTAGGTAGTGAAGGAGAAGCACTTAGAATTAACAATACCCCTTAAATGTGAGTACTTTAGAAGTTATGAACTACCTTTACCTATGTCTCTTGGCCCCTTGAGCAACTTTGTGGGATAAATAGGGCTGGGTCTTACTGACCGTATTTTATGGGTAAAAAAAAATCTATGTTATGATTATAGTCATTATTGTCATCTGTTTCTATGTAAATCTATAAAACATGGTTTACAATGGGAAGCATTTTCAGCTGTGTGGACAGATGGAGAGAAGCCATTTACTGTGGGAAGGATATACCCAGTAGATATTGTCCTACAAAGGCTGCCTTGTGTGTATTCATTATTCAGTGTGCTGAATGTTTGGCCTTCTGATTTTGAACAAGGGGAGATTGAGTGGGAAGGATGGCTTTTCTAAAATTTCCTACAGAAAGTGTACTAGAGATTGTGCTCCAAGACGACCAGTAGGTTATCATCAATTTGGTCAGTTTCATGGAATCAATTACTAAACCCATGCTTTGTTTTAAATACATTGAGATTCTCAAACTGTCTTTCTTTGGGTCTTTATTAACACTTAACAAACAGCAAAGGGTGAGAAGCAGCCTTGCTGTCGAGAAATGTGTCTGGATTTGCCGACTAGTGGAAACTCATTGAGAAAAGTGCAGGATACAATCATCTTTGGAAGGGTGTGTCCACTATTACTGGAAATGATACATGTCTGTGTATTAAGGCCATAGTCCCTAGGGCTTTAGGTGTACCCAGGTGTAGATATGGACCCCAGAAGTAGATCACGTTCTCTGTCCTCGGGGGCCCATGGGAAGAACGAATGGGCATCATTGAATTTAGACACCTGCTAAGTATAGTTTGTTAAGACAGGGTCCCACGCACTTGGTCTAGAAACCAGGGTCACTTTGGGAAGAGGGAAGAGAGGACTCAGATGGAGATCACATTGAGAGCCTGGGCCCTTTTAGACAAGGTGAGCTGCCGCCACACCCTGGTGGAGGGCTCCGGGGGAGAACGGGCCAGTTGGCACACCTTCTGAGGCAGTGTATCTCTCAAGGATCACTGCAGAGGTTCGAGGTAGGATGCAGGCCGGTGGGCCGTGGGCAGTCCTGGGAGCAGTAGGGGAGGTGGGCAGGCAACCCGGGGCCTCAGGGTGCTATAGGCAGCGAGCCCAAAGCCCCTGCCCAGTGAAAGCGGTCTCAAGACCATTGGCCTCTCCAGAGAGAAGTGTCCCTGACAGTGCCCAGCTGAATAGACTAGAAGGTTTGTTGACACCCCCATTTATCTATCATTACCCCAGTCCTAAAGTGGAATGCTGGCAATTTGAATTGCTGTTGGGTGTTTGGAGCAGTTAACTTGTCTGGACTGTAGGATGGCCTCTGTTCTCTGTAGACACGGTGAAGTGTTCTACCAGAAGTTTGGGTGCTCAGGGCGAGGCGCCTCTTGCCTGCAGGACAGTTTAGACATCCAAGGGCATTACCGTGAGAACAGGTACTTTAGGAGACGGCAAAACAGAGATAATCTGAAATTTATTTAGCATCCCAAAGGAATTAGGCTAAGAATCAAAAGAAAGTCAGATAAGATGGTGGCGAAAGCGAAGGGCAGCCAACAAGAGAGGAAGTCCCAGTGTGAATCTAGGGAGTGGACCTTGGAGTTGTTCTGAATCCCATGCGGGCAGTTCTGGGGCTTTTTATCTGCACAGCCAGGAATTGGAGAGGAAAGAGTAATACAAGAAAAATGAAGAACGGTTTAGTTCCTTACATTCTCATGACCCAAAAAGTGTGAAGGAGATTTTTTTTGTACCCTAGCAGCAGTGGATTCTCCCCGTTCTCTCTGACTTCCTTGCTCATCCTGGCAAGAAAATCACTTTGCGGGCTTTATTATTTTATAGTCATGGTGAAAGGAGCCCTTAAAATAAACTCTTTCCTTAAAGGCTTTGTGTGTTCCTGCTTCACGAGTCTTCATAGACAGTGAGAAGTCAGGGTTTAAGGGACAGGAAAGTGGAGCCTTTCAGGGTTCCCGGTGTGCAATAAATGTGTTGGAATGTCAATGGATTCCAAAGGCGTAACAATAATAGCATTAAGAACAGGCCAGGGCCTTTGATGTTATTGACAAAAAGAGGGAGAGTGTGGGCGAGGGGGGCCCTGTCATTTGTGTCCTGAGCTTTTAAACTTTTGACCTCCAACCTTTTGTGTCAAAGAGCTTTTTTCCATATGGGTGTTAGCCTGCTCAAGTATCCCAAATTCACTGAAGCATCAACATTTTCTTGGCGGGAAAGGGCATTCGGTGTCTTGGAAAAGGTCCAGCATGGGGAGGTTATTGCTGATGGCCCACCATTGTCTTCCCGGGCTGGGGGTGGCAGGGTGGGTTTGGATGGTGGCTTTGCACGCCCACGTGAAGTGACTGGCCATGTGGCAGGCAGCAGGCAGCCTCGCAGGGCTGGAGGGTGAGCAGCAGAGCCTTGGTGAAGCCCCGTGTGCGCAGGCATCTCTTGGGACTGGCCCCGTGCGTGTTCTGAATGTGGGAGGGCACCTGGAGTCCTGCACAGGGAGGATTCCGAAGAGATGGTGGGGCACCTATTGCTGGAGGCCTGTGGGGTGATGGGAGTCCTGCAACGCCTGCGTGGGAGACTGGCCCGGTCCACTGCCGCCATCCCATGGCTTCAGTTTCCTTCCTAGTCTTCCCTGCACCCTTCGCCATTCCTGTAGTAAACATTTAGTGGGTTCCTACAAGGATGGGTGTGCCTCTTCTGGGCCTGGGACGGAAAGTAGACAGTCCTGACCTGCAGTGGGCCAGGGCAGGGATGCCCGGAATGATCGCAGAACAGAGTAAGCGCCTCTCTTCTTTATGGCTGATCATCTGCCCCAGCCATGCTTACAGCTCAGTCTTGAGTCATCTTATACTTGTGCGAGGGAGAGTGCTTGAGGAGGAACACCAGGGCCCTCTGAGAGCTTCGACCCTAGTGGGAGAGGAGATGGGGGAGCGCGTGGAGGTGTGGATGGAGTTGCACAGGTTGTCCATGGTGCTCCCACACAACCCGAATGATGGAGAAGGGAAGAAGGAGCAAGTGTTCCCTCCGGGTCCCTGGCAGGACTGACCAGGTGGTATTTGCATGAGTCTCGAAGACAGAGTAAAAGTTGAGTAGGAGGGGGTTCGTTCTCCACCGAGGGGACACCGGAGACAATGAGCGGCTGCACATGGGAGCGCTGACATGGGGATGCAGCCGGTTGTTGGGGGCCTTGACTGCCCATCGGAGGTTGCGTTGCATTGGGAAGGTGATCCTGGGCCGCTGCAGACCCGGGGAGCAGGGAGGGACATGGCCGTCTAAGTTACAAGAATATAAGTCTGGAGAATACGGTTTAGATAAGAAATGATAGAAAGCCTGAACTCCGGCAGCCTCAAGTAGAGCCTCAGAGGGCTGACTTTGGAGTGAAAAAGACACTGGTGTGCCATGCTTTCCTGCATTTGCCTGAACGAGGGCCGTCACCATCGCTCTCCAGTGAAAGAACGGGCGGACTCATCATACCTGCTCCTAGGGTTATCAGGAGACATAAGTGAGGCCATGAGTCTAAAAGACTTAGTACAGTACCTGACATGTGTTAAAGTACTCATACTTGTGACTGTTTCTATTGTTATTAGTAATTACTGTTAATGAGGTAAACCTTGAAAGGCCTTTGGTTACTGATTGATGGGAACTGGAAATGGCCTGGCCAGTGGAGTTTAAAGAGGAGAGAATAAAAATCTCTCTCTTTATTTTATTTTATTTTTTTTTAAAGATTTTATTTATTTATTTGAGACAGAGAGAATGGATACAGAGAGCATGAGAGGGAGGAGGGTCAGAGGGAGAAGCAGACTCCCTGCCGAGCAGGGAGCCCGATGCGGGACTCGATCCCGGGACTCCAGGATCATGACCTGAGCCGAAGGCAGTCGCTTAACCAACTGAGCCACCCAGGCGCCCTCTCTTTTTTTTAAAAGATTTTATTTTTATTTATTTGACAGAGAGAGAGCATAAGCAGGGGGAGCAGAAGGCAGAGGGATAAGCAGGCTCCCCACTGAGCAGGGAGCCCAATGCGGGGCTGGATCCCAGGGCCCAGGGATCATGACCTGAGCCGAAGGCAGTTGCTTAACCAACTGAGCCACCCAGGTGCCCCCAAAAGTCTCTCTTTTTAATTAAAGATTTATTTATTTGAGAGAGCAAGAGCATGATCTGGGGGAGGGGCAAAGGAAGAGGTTGAATCCCAAGCAGATTCCCTGCTGAGTGTGCAGCCTGAAGCAGAGCTCCATCCCAGGACTCTGAGATCATGACCTGAGCTGAAATCAAGAGTTGGATGCTCAACCACTGAGCCACCAGGCGCCCCAAAAATCTACTCTTCACCAGTTTCTTGTCTGATACTGAACCGAATGAATATGTGCCTCATTTATTTCTCATTGGCTGCAAAGACACCAGCCAGCATATCCCTGAGGTCACTGCTGGTTTTCCACTGTCATCAAAATATTTCTCATGCGGACTTGGATGAGTGGCCTCATTCTGTGCCATGGGACTCTGCAGACACAGGTAACTAACTCCCTGATACTCCGAGCATCAGCCCCGTCGGTCTCTGTCCAGGTCGGGCTGGGGCTCCTCATGCCCCCTGCTTCAGAAGCAGGATTGAGACTCCAGTAGGACTTCCCAGTGCCTGGACTCTGCCACCTCCAGCATGCTCTGCCAGCCCAGTAGAGAGAGCACCTCCTTGGGTCATAAGGCCTTAGTTTCATGCAGCTTTGGGTAGATCATTTAATTTTCTGAGCAGATAGGGGAAGTGTCCCTTCTTAACTCTCTAGATTGTCATGATAATAGGAAATAAAGAGAAACAAGACTCAGGGGAATAATAATAAAGCTTTGGAAATGATTCTTGGGGTTGCCAAGAGCATCCCATGAGGAAATGTGTATGAGTTTTATAAAATATAAATCATTGTATTCCTTTGCTATCACGTTTCACTACCTGTTTCTGCTAATTTTGCAACACTGAAAAAGTGTTTGGGAGCTCTTTTTTGAGTAGATTTGTTTTGGATAGGATACAACACCTAGACCTTACCTTTGTTGATTAATTGTTGGCTTACTAACTAAACCAGGCAAGCTCTGAGTCCACTGTGTTTCCAAGGCCTCTGTAGTTAGATCCGAGATATCAAACACTTTTCCTGCAAACATTTCATCCTCTGCTTTCATGTTATCAGCATTAAGATTCCTAGTGCAGATTTTTGGAGCTATGAATTTGGCTTTTGAATTATGCTGTACCAAAAAATGGTCATTGATATAAGACTTTGTGATTAGTAATCAATTCCCATCTCTTAATTTCCAAGCTTACTATTGTCATTGGAAATACGCCATTAGTATATTTCAAAGTCAATGGATTTGCCACTCTTAGACGTAGTGAATCCTTATATGTTGTCATGTGATTTCCCCCAGAGAATTCTGCGGTTTAAGTAAAATGGCTGTGAACCTTCTCTCATTTCTCTGTGCTGCCTTTTCTTCTGTTTACTTTTTCTCTCTATCCTGGCAGGAAAGCTAGAGACAACAAAAATGTCATGGATGCACATATATGGGATCATGAGCAAGACACATTCCAGAGACTGGGTGGAAGGATTCCTTTGGTTGACCAGTAGATAGATGTGGTCTATTTCCATCATTGGGAATCTAGGGGATGAGATTTTTAGCTGAGAAATGTGCAAAGGCTTGCTGATGAAGGAAGTTAGAAGGAACCAAAAAGGGGAGAGATCAGTTGTTTGTTCACTACCCATGACACATTCAAGGTGGTAAAGGCAGAGGGCTATTTGTCATTTTCTTTTGGAAATATGTAATTATGTTTGTTAAGGAACATGGTATGGATGGGTTATGGTATGACCAGAGTGTAGTGCTCCGTAGCATTTAGGTCTAAAATATTAATTAATTTAATATGCCTATTTGCTTGCATGGAAGAAATGATAGAAAGATTGTTGTTTGAGTAGTGGGAAATGCCCATGGAAATTTACATATTTAGGAGTGCCAGAAATAAAATTCATTGGGTTTTAATAGCATAGTTTTTGTTGTTATTTAGCTTTCTAGGGGAGTGCCCGTGTGGCTCAGTTGGTTAAGCGTCTGCCTTTGGCTCAGGTCATGATCTCCAGGTCCTGAGATCGAACTCCACATCGGGCTCCCTGCTCAGAGGGGAGTCTGCTTGTCCCTTTCCCTTTGTGCCCCCTCCCCCGCTTGTGCTGACTCTCTCTCTCTCAAATAAATAAATAAAATCTTTAAAAAAAATAATTAGCCTTCTATGAAACTTTGTGTATATTTTACTTAATTTATAAGGAAACTTAAATTTGCAAGTATTAAATGATTATTGCCATTATTTGCTAAATTTATAGTCAATTTCATTCATCAACATGCCTATCTTAGAATTTGTTTAGGATAGGTTTTGCCAAAATCACAGGATAAGTATCCCTTTTCAGAATAATTACTAGTATGGACACTTCTGTAAAGATATTTTTAAGTGACACAGATTGGTATCTAAGTACTTTACATATGTAGTGCTATCAGTCAAAAATTACATGGATAGGAAAGAAAAAAATCTGTGGGCGGTTTTTCTGAAGGGTAAGAATTTCAGAAAATTCCTTTATTGTGGTGCTCTAGGACATGCAGTTTCCTCAAATGGTTTTCTGTAAAAAGGCCAGGCAATAAATATGTCAAACTTCGTGGGCCATGTGTTCTCTGTCATAACTAATCAACTCTGTCGCTGTCATGTGGAAGCAGACATAAGCAGTTTATAAGCAAAAGAGCATGCATGTCTTTTAATAAAACTTTATTGACAAACACTGGCCCACACACAGTAGTTTTCAGATCCCTCCCGTAGCGTATTCTTTCCAAGTAAGGCTCCTGCCGTGGTACAAAGTAACAAAATAATAGATCTTTTTTTTTTTTTTTAAGTGCAAGACATCTATAGATTTCTCAAGTATATTAGAACCAGTTTCTTAAAACTTGCGCCATGCTACAGAGGGTCTTATAAATGCTAATGATACTGGAGATGTTTTTCAGTTCTGTGCCACAAGCGTGTGAGACCACAAAGAAGATTCCTCATGCGCCGTGGGGTGAGTCCACCGGGTGTTCGAGTCAGTCCGCTGGGTGGTGTCTCCCTCAGGCCACCGAGGCCTGGCAGAGGTCTCGCAGGGACCGAGGTGATGACTGGGGATGCCCAGGGCGGAAGAGGCAGAGACAAGACCCCCGGTGACTCTTCCCCATCTCCCTGAAGGGGGAAGGGTCTCTCTCCCTCTCCCTTTCTCTGGCTTGAGACTTCCCATTCGATAGTCACCGGGTGATTATTTTGGTGATATATTCTGGTAGAGTGGCTGGTGGCCACATGGGATTTTAATGATATTTCTGCTGACAACAGGCGACTGAGTGAATTTGAGGGGCTTGAACATTCCTACGGGCAGGGTTTTGCCCTAATGACAGGAACAATAATCTCTAGTTCTGGTCTCGAGTAAGTTCCAAAGTGAATGCGCAGACGACTTCAGTCTTTAAATTAGCCAGGAGAACTTGGACCCTCAAGTACCCTCTGTGAATTATACTCCTTTAGGGCATGAAGTGAGCCAACTTTGATCTCTCTTTTTTAAACTGCAATTTTTATATGGAAATTTCATACCTTAAAAGACAGTTTTCCAGAGTGGCAATCTAAGAGATCTTCTAGCCCGGGGATCCTAAAACTACTTCTTGGGAGAAAGATGCAACCAAAGATAAATCTCGAAGTGTCTTTGTCTGGCTATAGCTTTTACGATCAACCCAGGCTGTTGTGAAGAGACCTCGAAATCAATGCCTCTCATTCCTAATGAGACCCTTAATGCGTGCCGTGATGACAGCCAGCATGAAATCGAACACTGACAACTATACCCAGCACAAATATTTTTACTATGCATTTCAATTTAAACACGTGTCAAGCCAATTACATATTTATGGGGTTTAAAGGCTATTCCACTGAAGCCTTGGATAATACGCACTCTTCAAAGCTCGGGTTAGTACAAGAGGAATTTGGTCTAATAGTCAAGCCTCTTGCACGTATGCAATAAATCATCTTTGCAACCATAAGCATGTACAGTTGACTGCTTACCACGGCTCCGCAGCCTCACCCCCACCTGGTAGAATTTTAATTCCCTCAGTAAAATTGATTCTACCAGTTCTGCACATTATTCTCCCCGTCTTCCATTTAGCCCGTTAGTTTGCTGACAGTAGAGTACACAGCACTTAGCAGCTGGTTTGTGGAACCATCAGTCAGGAAATTGTATGATAAATAGGAGGTAGCCAGGTTTAGTGGCACTTCCTTCTGCTTCAGCAGTTTTCTCCTGACTTTGGAAAAGTCATCATGTGGTGTTTTGTCAAGGGCCCGAGCAGGAGAGGGCTGCGGTGCGGCATCTTTCTGCACACATCCACTTGAGTTATGATGTTCCACAGCTGCGCTGCTCGTGTGTAAATAGTCACCCGCGTGGTGGTTAATTATGGTGGCTGCTGGCGACACACGCCTGTTCTTGTCGTGCGGGTTCTCTTGGACGGCTCCTTGGGCCCGTGATGGAATACACTGCGATCTTCCACATACAAATGACAGGCCAGGGTGCAAGGGAAGCACCCAGCATTGGAGGATTTGGGAACTTTTTTCTGTGCGAGCAATGCATGAGGGTTAATGTCATGCGATGGCGCAGATGGGATGGGACAGAATCATTGTTTTTTTGTTTTGTTTTGTTTTTTTTATTCTTCGTTTATACCATTAAGCCATGCTCAGGCATGTCTCGAAGTGCAGGAGGGGTGCTGCAGTGCATTTTTCCCAGAAGGTAGCTCAGGAGCTGTGGTCTCCACTGATCACGGATGCACCAGGAAGAGTTGTTTGCGCAGACTTCATCAGTCCAAGAGAACTTATTTTAGGCTGCATCAAGAGGGAAGCAAATAGAAAGAGTAAAATGCTTAAACTAAGACCAGATGTGTGTGCTCAAATCAGATCAATCCCATTAATTTTTGTTCTTTATTTACCCTAATTCCAGAATGCAGAATCCACAGATTTCCTTAGGACATAAATAAGCACATACTCTCAGTCAGAATGAACTTCTAAGCTCACAAGACATCAGATGCAACAGTGAGGAAGGACAACGAATGTCCCAATAATCGCATCTTCCGTTTTCCTCTCAAATTGTTTTTGCAGTGCTTGGTCATTTTCTCTTTCGTTCTGGAAGGAGAGAGGGCAAGAATAAGAGTGAATTAAAATCTTGTTAAAATACCTTCTCGTTAAAGTGAAAAGGTGGCGGTGCCTTTTAAATGTCCATGACAGCCCTACAGGTTTTCTTGGGGAGGAGATTTTTATGCTGCTCGGGTGCACTCTTGATTTTATAGGATCAACAGGTCGGTCTTTGCCTGTGTGCACATAATCAGCGCAACTTCATGATCAAAACTCAAACGATGAGAAGGGGTGTTACTTCCTAGATGTATGAGGCAGATACTGAAAGTGGAATAAATTCACACATTTTGAGCCCCATGTATATGAAAAATGTGGATTTGTGCCTTGTCGTAATTCATCGTTGAACCCACATAGAGAAAAGCAGATACGGTTGACACCCACTTATCTGGTGGAGAGAATTAAATCACACAGATCACAGCCAAGAGCCAGGAAGGGAAGATGTGAAAAGATCTTCCAACTCTGATGTGCCTGTCACAATGTCCCTCAAAACAGTCCTGGAAAATATGTGGGAGAAACCCTCAGGAGGTGGGCCAGACTTTTTGAATGCTTGACTGAAACACAGTGCTCGTGGCCTTATTTCTCTGATTTCCAAGAGCAGATGACGTGAACTAAGTTCGAAGTCCACGGGAGGCAAGTGTGTTCACGTGAGCAGCAACCACTGAAGGAGCCCCCCACCCCGCCCGCGTCTGGTGGCCATCCCCCTCACCCTGGACTCACATCTGACACATTGAGGCCTGGTTCAGAATTCAAAATCTGGAAATATTTACTGAACGTGTGTCAGACTTTCAAACTAGTGAAAAAGATTACTCCACTCAATTGTAGGTTGTTTTAAGAAGGATGAATCATTTTCGTCAAAAATAGTTAAGTGAAATTGGACATTTTGGCTCCGCAGGATGACTGACTTGCGGGGCGCCCGGACTGAATTTGACAGCAGTGCTGGATCAACTTTCAAACTTAGCCTGCCAGCCATGAAGATTTGCATTACAAAAGATGCCAACATCCTTTACTATTAAGTCCTAAGCAGTGCACTTAAAATAGAATTGATTTGTGTGTGTGTGGAATTTATACAGCGTATAGTGTGGCAAGTGATGAGGTGGTTGGAAATCCTTCGCCAGTTCAGTTTCCAGCGTGGCTGTTCTTGGTGATATCACAGTGACTAGCCGGGCCCCATGATGATTCCTCTTCTCCCTCCTTTATCTTACAAGCAGCCCTGGATACAGTCAGAAAGCCTTTGTGTTACAGCATTCCTCTCCCAGTCCTAGAGGTTTTCCAAGAAAGTTTCCACATCTGGTGGACCCATAGCTTCGGGCATTGCCTTGGTTCTGTCATCGCTGTGTCAAGAGTGTTTCACTCTTATTTTATTTTTTTTTTTCCTCCTAACCTTACTAGTCGATTCTCAAAGGAAGGAAGCAAGGGCAAAGTTCGAACAAGGGAAGTAAGGTTCCATAATTTTTTTTTAAAAAAGGTTGTTACGTTGACATTCTAAAAGATGCTTGTTGAAGAAAGTTTAGGAGAAAGAGAAATGTATAGGGAGGAAAAGGAAAAACACCTGAATTCATCTCACACACACACACACACACACACACACACCACTCAGACACGGGGACGTGTGCACATCCACGGTGCGGAGGTGGGTCACGCCTGGTCCGTGTTTGGCACAGCCCCTCACCCCCACCTGGAGCTTCTATGTCCCTTCTTCCAGACGCAACTCAGAACCTGTTTGAGGGGCCTCATTTGGATCGTCTGTTCTACTGGCTACCTCAGGTCCAGCAAAACCTTCAGACTTTTAGAAAACGCTGGAAGCCCTCCTGAGGCACCTCTGGCGTGCACATCAATCCCTGGGACTCTCTTCGCATGCAATAGCATGCGTGTGTGGAAGGCAATATTTGAAGAGAGGCTTCGGTGTATATGCTGTAATGCAGGGCTCACGGCCGTGGAGACACCTTCACTCCATCCCTTTGCTTCCTGAAACGTGGGGAGAAACTTGGGATCAGCCAAGCTTCTCATGATAAAATCTGGCAAAATTCTCTTCAGGTTTTACGGTGGATCACTATTTAGAAAAAAAACAAAAACAAAAACGTTCGTGTTCAGATTTGTCAGAGACGGTCCGCTTAAGTTACTCTAGTCCAAGGAGTTGAGGAACTCTCTGAAGTAGTGGACACATGGGAGCCCAGGGAACGCTAACCCCAGCCTGAGCCCGACAGCGGAGAGGCCGGTCTGGGTCCAAGGTGAATGTCAGGGCTGCCGGCCTTCTTTTGCTCCCAGCCTCCCCCTGTCAGTGCGAGAGGGTCCGCCCACCTCCTCCGGCCCGGTTAGCCCATTTCTCTGGCTAACCTGTAGATTTGCTGTCCTTGTCGTTGGGTCAGGACTGTGGAGGCCTGACCCAGGACAGGAAGGAGGGGAGTGTGCCTTTAAATGTTAAAATCATGTGGGCGTGTGCGTGCGTGTGTGTGTGTGTGTGTGTACCATGCATATGTATGACAGAGCAGACATACGTGTATATAGACCCATGGATTCTAGCAGGGACTTTAGAAAAGACTCTTTCTTTCAAGAAGCATCATGGATACGAGAGAAACAAAACTAGTCTTTATATTACGTCTTGTCTAAACTTCCATTGACGGTACAGTTACAGAGAGAAATGTGTGTCTTGCAATCTGTTCCTTTTGGTTTTGTCGCTCCCTTTACCCTTCCCTTCAGGATGGGACACGCCTTATGCCCCTTTCTTGTTTTTCCGTGTGGGTTGTCGCCGCATTCCTCACCCCCATGTCCTTGGGGGCGCAGGTACGAGGTGCTTGGTCGTACTTCCGGGGTCCCCTGTGGCCTCCTAATGACCTTGGAAGAGTATTTCCACAGATTCTCGGAAGTGGACCCGGCCCACGTTGTGAAGGCAGAAGCGCGGTGTGGTGTCGGGGGCTGGGATCTGCCTCAGAGCGTTCCTTTTATACATGCTGGGTTTTCTTTCTGTTTCAGACCCTTCTCATCTCTTTCCTGCATTCCACCCTCCTGTACCAATCGATGCAAGACATCATGAGGGGCGTTACCATTATGACCCGTCTCCAATTCCTCCACTGCATGTGTAAGTAGCAAAACTTGACCCCTTAACGAAGCAGAACCGAGCTCGAGCTCTTCCTGTCCCACGACGTTTTGTTAACGGTGCGCCTCCCGGGCTTTGAAGATGTGGTAGGAGTATAAGATTTGCTTTTGAAATATGGCAAGCCTGTCCGTTCCTGGACTCACTGAAGCAGATCCCTGTTGCTTCCTGAAGAATGCCTGTCACACTGGGTGGCTGGCAAGTATTCACTATATATTTTGCTGACGTGTGTTCTGTGGGCTGTAAATACTAAATTAAACAGTCGAGGTCTCATGGAAACTTACCCCTCAGAGAATATGTATCTGGGAGAGATTGGGTTTGAAGAGTTTCATGCTAACGTTCCCGTTACCTGGAAGTCCTTCCTGTCCCAGTGAGCACAATGAATTGTCATGAAATTTTCATGGTGAATTTTCAGGGCCCCCATGGCGTGCCCGGCGACAGGGACTTGATTGATGGAAACGTCTCCCAAGCAGAACGGCACCCATGATCAAGTGCGTGATTTACACAAAGATAAAGGGAAAGAATGATGGTGATCACGTACATTAGAAAAGAAAGCAGAGCATTTTGTGGAAACAAATATTATCTCACCCAGGTTGGGGGTAAAAAGACTAGTGGACTTCCACACTACGATGGTATTCTCTTGTCGTCATGTCCGGAGGACCGTCTGGAACTGTAATTACCGAAGCCAGCGTCTGGGAGGGGCCGCCCTTTCCTCACGGCCTTGATGTATACATTTAGTCAGATCTGGTAATCACCCTACATTCTGAGACAGTAAAGTTAGAAAAGCACAAATAATACTTTGAAGAATAATGCTGGTTATTTAGATGGTAGATTGCGTCTCCACGGCCATTAGTTAAGCTGTGTAATTACGTATATGCCAAAGAAAAATGAAGTTGTTTTAAAACAAGTCCTCCTCTGTGAACAGAATTAATTGATATTAACAGCCGTAACTACATGCCCATGTACACATATAATATTTTACCAACAGTTTTTTGGATCCATCCCCCATTATTGAATTGTAATTTCAGAGCAGATTTGCCTGGAGGTAAGTAATAAATCTGTGTTGCAGACTTCCATGAGCATTAAAGGAGAAGTGGGTATTATTTATAAAGAGGGAATACAGAAACTTGTGACTTATTCTTTGATTTTTCACTGGGAACACAAGGAAGTGTTCACAGGGTTCTGAAGCCTGCTAAAAATATACTCAAATAAAACCATGAGGCCAATTAAAAACCCGTATACAAAAAGGGAAGGACGTTCCAAATTCAGGCCAAAACCTGCCGTGTAATTCACCCCTGTGGTCTGGAGGCTTTGCGGGGCAGATGGGCCCACAAAGGTCCTCGACGAGGCTCTGCCCCGTGGTACAGAGCCAGCAAGGACCAGACCAGCTTTGGAGATGCACATGGCTGATTCCTCCCAGACTCCGGTCTCTGTGACGTGGTAATTTAAATCAGATTTTCTGTGGAATTTCAGAATTCTTTGTGCTTCCCAAAATCCTGTTACAGAGAAACTTCCCCCAAAAATGAGTTTATATGATGGAATGAACTAGTTCCTATGGGTTCATTACAGTTTGCCTTGTTATTAAATGCAAACATGAATTTAACCGTTAAAAATCCCAAGTCTTGGTTCTTTGGCAGAATACAACAATAGCAAGCCCTCATGTAGCCCACACGTTGTGTTCTGGGCCCTGATCACTGTACCTTCAGTATTAGCTCACCTGTGATAAGGACACCGCAAGATGAGGCAGGTCAAGTTTGGAAAGTCCTGGGGTTGGGGGTTGCATTTCAGGTATGACTGCTGAGCTGGGATTTTTATAGGTTTTAGGGACTTCCTGCTTTTCCAGCCAAGCCTTCGGGTACTTTCACACAATTGACTAAATGGTTGTCTAGCTTCCTAAATGGACTGTTACCAACATTCACAATGTCAGGCTAGTCAACCTTCCCGAGGCCCACAGGAGAGTCCTGGAGGCCTCGGAGCATCATTGCCGTGGGCAGAGTGTAGTGAGGAGGTGGGTCTGTGGCCCCCCAGGACTGCTAGCCCTAGCAGGGTTGTAGATGGGGAACCTGGGCTTATGCACTTGGCTCCGGGAGGGTAGGGCCCATCTCTCCCGTGCGCCTTTGTAACAGGACATTCTTAGGGCCCTCAGTGGCCCTCCCTTGCTGCGTGGCCAACTTCTGCTTCAACTCCTCATCCTCAAGGCCTAATTCCAATGTCATTTCTGCTGGTGTTCCCGAGGCTGTTCCTCAGAGCACCCCACGTGAGCCTTCACTGTGGTGCATACCCCCTTTCCTGGTGGTTTCCTGCTCGTTGCCCGGCAGTGCCCAGCACCCGGCCAGGCCCCTTGGAAAAGGTTGTCCATCCAGGAGACTGGATGAGCAGGACAGCTCCAATCCCCCCACGCTTGCTTTATTTACACCCACCTGTTCTGGGAACTCTGGTAACCTACCCTTGCGTGGAGCGGTTTCATCCCCTGGAAATGCGGTTTTCTGCCTTACCGGACTCCCCAAATTGCAGGAGGAGTTCAATGAAGTCCTATACGTGTGGGTAGTCTTCAGAGCCCAGGGCTCTAAACGAGTGCTGGGAGTTAGCATTCGAGGCAGTGGGGGCCCGAGAAACACTGGCCTCGCTCAA
This sequence comes from Neomonachus schauinslandi, assembly GCF_002201575.2. Classification (NCBI taxonomy): domain Eukaryota; kingdom Metazoa; phylum Chordata; class Mammalia; order Carnivora; family Phocidae; genus Neomonachus; species Neomonachus schauinslandi. The sequence continues at coordinate 11,348,148 of NC_058414.1, forward strand.
TCACGAACCCCTTCCTTGCTTTTGCACCTTCTCGGGTGCTAGGAGTAGACACCTGTGATCATTTTGGGAGCGGAGGGTCATCTGGGCCAGGATGGCTTCATTGCTGAAATGTAGACATCTTTGCTGAGCCGTAAAGCAGTATCCTGGAAAAGTAAAATGGTTTTATCTAGAACGCAGGTTCCAAAATGCTCTCTCTGTAACTGTCTTCTAGAAAATGAGATCAAGTGAGCTTACAGAGTTTTTAGGACAAACATTTCTAATTATACCAAGACAAAATTGGGGGATATTCTCATTATTTTGTACATATAATTGTCCTTCTGGTGCCAGGTTGAAAAACGAAATTATAAGTCTCTTGAAAACGGGATTTGTGTTGATGACGGAAGTACCGCCAGATCTCTGTTTAGAAGGATGGCAGGAACTGTGATAATTAAGCTATCATATCCTATCATTAAAGATTCTATTGAAAGAGGTTTATAAATTGCTCCTCTTTTTAGATAAACCACCCTATATTAAGGCATCAACGATATGGTGCAGAATTAAATTAAAATCTCATAAAATGAAATATGTTCCGTATTAGCCGTTTGACACTTAATTTGCCTCTGAATGAGTAGAGGAAATCACAAATTAACCTGCCTTTGTTTTTCCAACCATGGCTTATTAGGTGTTAGAACAACTACAATTACAGCCTAATAATAACCACCAGGGCTTATAAATATGTACGGAAATTTGTCCGTTTGTGTTAAAGGACCCAGCTTGTTAAATGCAGTGCCTTTAAAAGCTTACCCTGCCTCTGTCTCTCGGGGCATTACCCACAGTGCCTGGTCAGGCAGTGTAGACAGAGCATAGAAACTCACATTGTTTGAAGTGTCCTGGAAATAATAGTAGAATTTCTTAATATTTCCTTTCTTGACTCAAAATCATGACTTTACATTCATGGGCTTACAGGTCGGACGGTGGGATGTAGGCCATCTTCTTTTCCTGAGTTGTCACGGAAAGGTTGTCCTAGAAAGTGTAAGATTCCTGCATTATGTTCATTTAATTCAAGTAGCTTGGAATTGAAGAAACACTGGAGGTGGGGAATTTCCCCTTTTCTTCTGAAAGTTACTCTCTACTGACTTCACCAGGACCTGTGGATAAACTGGAATGTCTCTCACTCTCTCAAATTGTTTGCTCTGACCACAGAGTCCGTGTGGAAGCCATACAGAAAAGTGCAATGTTTTGGAAAAATATCAGTGAGTGCACTTAATTAGATTATTGAGTTGTTTTTTGTTTTTTGTGTTTTTTTTGGAGCATTCATGACAGAACCTGAATGTGTATCCAGAGTGGAGCAGATTTTTCCTTCCTGGTCTTCTCCGTATCCCATGCCTTGCATTGCTCAGTTCTGAATAACTCCAGGAGGCATTATTGTATTTTGTGGGGGTGCACAGTGCTCTTGAGGCTAAAAGGTACTGCTTGTTTTCAGATTTCACTTGGAAATTGAGACAATTGCCATATTACGCTCCCCTCCCTCATAGTACAGTTCAAGTGACTACTTTCGCCTTAATGAAGAAAGTACTCTTTCTCTTATATTTTGAGTGTGGGCTTTAAAAAAAAAATTAGTGTTCGAATCCATTTAACGAAACTCCCTTTTAAAAACTAGACAGAGTATTCATAGATACCCAAGTTATAAAGTTTTAAATAATGCATTTATTCTGGATTTTCTCTTGGAAGAGATGTCTGTCTTGTACCTCCAGCTTTGTGGAGCCAGAGTTTTCTCATTTATGGACCCATATGAATTGAATTTCAGACAGTCCATTTGCTTCATACTGAACTCTGCAATTCATTTTCCAGAGCAGGATCCTTAGTTACTAATCCATTACGATCATTCAAGCCCCATAGACCTTCTTGCCAGCTGAGCCGAGAGCAGCCCGTGTCTGGAGCTGGGGATGTGAACAGGGTTGCGCCCCCAGCCAGGAGTCACAGAGGGTGTGACCCTTCACCATCCACTCCACTCATTCATCCCAGAAAACCAGCTTCACCTTTTCTCTCTTGGGGGAAGTGAGTGCTCGGGTTCTGTCTTATTCGGCAACTCTTTATTCTCTTACTTGAGTCAATGTGGCTCTTTCTGGGGCTGCCCGAGTCCCTGGAATGATTCCACCTAAGTAAGGAGAGGTGCTCTTCCTACTGAAAGTGGTCCATGGCTTGGCCCTTGGAGAGAGGACTCCACGCACAGCAGATCATTCGTGTTAGCTGTGAAGTGGAGGGCACTGGAAATAAGGAAGGCTTTGCCCCGTGATTATGATGGCCTTTTAGGGATGAGAGCAGGAAGATGAGTAGCAAGTTTGGAGCATGAATAAATACACTTCTTTCCAGAGAGAAAAGGTCGAAGAAAAGACATGTTATTATGGTAAAGGCTTAGACAAAGGAGGGCTAAGTAGCTGGCCAGTACTGCTCTTCCGTGTCCTTCCCTCATTTCTTTCCACCCTTCCTGAATTCACCACCTTGCGTGCTGTACCAAGTACTGTACCTATTGGGAGCTCATACAGTAGTCATTCAAAAGCAGGCTTCAGCCTAGCTGCCTACTTAAAACTTTGTGATGGGCCCATACACATAATAGTGGTTTCATTCTTTTCATTCCCTTCAGTAAAGTACAGAGGTTGAGCAAAACCTTGCATTTGTATCTGCGGGCATACCCAGTCCGGAAGATTTGAAGAGAACAATTTAAAATTAACAAAGGAAAGTCCCTTTTTCCCTTCAGTGCTCCACCATAACCCTTATTAGGACTGGTAAAGTGTAGTGACGGATTCCATCAAACGACTAGAGCTAAAATAGTCTAATAGTACCACCGCCCTACCCCCACCAAAAAAAAAAAAAAAAAAAAAGAATAGAAAAGATGTATAATTGTATTTCTTGAGTACAAAGACCATCTGTGTGGGTTTTTCTTGCATTTGCTGGGCCAAATCCACACCATCCACACCATCCACGTAGTAGCTCCTAAATCAGAATTATTTTCAGGAATGATAATGAGCTGTTTCTCTTAGGCCACTGCAGGATCACGGCCAACACCTGTTCTTTACTTTTGTTTGTTTACTGTTGTTAGAGCGTATCACCTTTATGCCAACAAGTCTAGCACGCTTAGAACTCAAAATCAAAAGCTTAATAAGTTAATACTTACTTATATCATAGTACCTCTCATGATGTCTGATGTCTTCCCTGATATTAAACTGGTTACTGGTTGTAAAAGGCCAAAGTTACCTTATATGACATTTATTACTGATTCCCAGGCCCTTCATGTGGAAATAAAGTTAATGAAACTAGCAATCTTCAATGGAAAACCTTTTTAAAAAGAAGAGCAAAATTTCAAAACTAAGGGGAAAAAAAAAAGACATGAATAGACAGTGCAACGTGAAAAAATACATAGCGACCATACCTTTAATGTGACATTTGTGAGTATTTAACTATGGGCGATGCACAGTTTTAGAGACATTACATAATTATCTCACGTTAAACTTAGAGCGGTGCTATGAAGGAGTCATCATGACCAGCCTCGTTCTAAAGATACGGAGGCCTTGACGCAGGGAGGTTACACAGCTTGGGAGTAAGTTGTGCCTCAGACGTCCCCTCCCCCGCCCCGTTACACTTGACTTTCATCCTCTGCTTGTGAAAATCAGCACTGCACACTTTATTGGTCTGCACCTACTGGATGAGCCCAAACAATTGTAACAATACCCGATAGGAAGTTCTCAGTGTCACCGGCTGTCCGTGTCTTATGCAGATTTCTAAGGTAGGAAATATGGCAGTGTGAAGAGCCATAAATAAGCCTTCGGACCTAATAAGCCTGTCCAGAGCCAGCAAACTTACATACACACCAGTGTTTGCTGCTGTCGAATTTGTGAAACCAAATGACTGGACAGAGTACATATCCAGCCAGAGGGAGCGGGTTGGTAAACATGATGTGTCAACTTGGTAGCCTGTTGGGCAATCCTTAATGGGCGCATTTGAGAAGAACAGATCAAAACATGGGAAAATAATGATCAGTGATTATAGCAGTGTACTCTACAGAACGTAAGCCATGTTGGACTGGGTCATAACGTGTGTCTGCCTGGAACCTTCGTCCTTCCGAGCCCCGTGGCTTGCTCCCTCACCTCATATACTTCCCAGCACTGATGTCTCCTTATCAGAGAGGTCTTCTATGAAGACTGTCTAATGGAGTTTGGCAACCTACTGCATATGAACCTAGTACAGCCCAAGGCCTGTTGTTGTGAATAAAGTTTTATTGGAACACAGTGACCGCCTCTTGTTTACTCTTGTCTCTGGCGGCTTTAGCAATCCATGGCCTGGTTGAGTTGGGTACCTGAGATAGACAGAATATGGCCCACAAAGCCGAAAAGATAAACTTGGCCAACCCTGACCTAAAATAACACCTTCTTTCCAGCCCCACTCTTTGTCCCCTTTTTCTGCTTTATTTTTCTTTCTTTTTTAATAAGCAAATGCCATGCACCGTATTTTCCACTCTTAGACTTTCCTACTGCTAATCCCAACATTTTTCATTGCATATCCTGTCCGGTTCAAAAAAGAAAATACCTCTTATTGTCTGGTTATCATTCCTCAGGCTTAACTGAAAAAATGTAAAGCCTGCCTAATTTTCAGGAACTACTTTAGGCTTACAGCCACGGTTCCCTGTGTAAGTATGAAAACGTGCGTGAGTTTCAGTTCCTCAACTTTCAAAATTTTCATGAGCCGGCAGCATAAATTCGGACCAACCGGTACACACTTTACTTTCCATTAAGAAATGAGCATGAAATAAAGTATATCAAAGGGCATCGCACTTATTTCTGTCCTGCAGGATTTCTAATGACTGAAATCCTGAATTCGGTCATCGGCTGCAGAGAAAGCAGGCCCTAATTATAGTGCATATTCACAGAGTCTGAGCGGCCGCTTCTTGGATAAAATTCCTGTGTTCTTTGTGCTGTGCTCAGCAGTCAGGTCCGGGAGCAGATATTGACTGGAGGTATTCACGATCACTGAACCGGAAGCTGCCGGCTCTACAGAGCCTGCTGTCAAACCTGTTGCAGGGGCCTGGGGGGTACTGGACTGTAACAGACTTTTTTTCTCTGAGTACAATGCTTCCACTCATGTTAAGCCTGGCTTCAAAGAAAACAGAAATTTACTGCCACGGTTTTATTTATTTTTCAACATATGTGTTTGAAAAAATTGAACTTTAACAGCATTTGTCCCAAAGGGAAGACACTCTGGGGTGAGTCTCGTGGGATGATGACCGGCCAAACGGAAGGGGCCTGCAGCTCTTCCTATGCGGTCCTCTCTCCTTTGCTTGGGTAACAGAACCCGCTTTTTCCGACTAAACAAAGACATGCCATTTCCTTTAGCAGCACAGCACGCTGAGTTCATTTCAGACCTTTCCCCAGGGGAAGAAAGGCCCATGACACAGGCGTGCCTGTCATTCATTTCTTTTTGTTACCGTCGCACCCCCCATCCCTGCTCCCAGCGAAATTCATACATCAAAAAATAAAATGGGTGCAGACTTGTTTCCAGAAACCTGCTCGCTCACTTTCTGAATCCTAAGTAACAAATTAGCTAGATTTGTGCATCTTTGGTGATGCGAGGGAACGAAGCACGCCAAAAGGAATTAGCAGGGGAAAGGTCAGTTTAGAAACTCATCCTCTGAGTCCTAAAGTAGGGCTGTCTGGGCAGCACGTTCATTAGATCACTGTATTGAAAAGAACTCTGAAGAGCAAAATCTTGACCATTTTTAGTCTTCATGTGATCTTTGTGAAAGACACGTCAGAATCGTAAAGGCATCATTGGATCGCACTTGGGTAAAAATTAACGAGTTGGTCCCGTGGCTTTATGGTGCCGTGCTTTCCTCCTGAGCTAACCCAGCTGAGCGGGTGATGGTGCATTTGTTTTTGTAAGTCTGGTGTTGAGAAAAACGTCAGGTGCAATGCTAGATCTCTCCCCTGCACCTCTGCCTCTCCCCTCCCTTCCGTCTCTGTCTCTCTCCACACACACAGAGGAAGAAAAGATTGTAGAGAAAAGGGTAAGAGATGGCAGAAACAGCCTTTAGGGCATTTGAGTGCATGGCCAGGAAAGAAAAAAAATAGGGGTCCGTAATCTAAACCCATAGATTCTCTGAAATCCAATCACTTAATATTCTGGGTTATGTAGCCTCTCCCATGTTTATAAGTTATAGATATTTAAAACTTTCTTACGTAGCTTCGGAGAGATTACAGATTCCTTAGAAAGTTCTTGGTTGGGACCACTTGAAGGGAATAGGGAGTTTAGCCTCCATCTGACAATCTAAACTAGTACCAAAACGCAGTAGAGTTACAACTGAAGAAATTCTTTTCTAGGTTCACCTCCGAGAACCCTGCAGCACTAGTTGCTAGTCTTACCTGTGAACTGCTCCTAAGGGGCCCCAACCTCCCCAGGCCCCAGGCCCCATCAACCCCACGTAGTCAGAGCTCTGCCTGAAGGAATTACGTTAACCCCGTGCACATGAAGTGATCCCTAGGGGCTGACAAGACTAATGTATATCTCCTGCCACCTGGGAAAGAGTTAGGCCCTAACCAGAGAACCACCAGTCCTTTTCTCACTACATTCAAGTAGTATCCAAATATTGCCAAGTTCATCAGAACTGAACAGCATCTCTATTATAGGGGGGCTGGCAGGGGGGAGGTGTTGGCAATTAAATGACCTGCCTCATTTGCAAAACAAATCACCAAAGCATGTTGCTTGAATATGATTTCCATTTTTAAGACAGAGTCCAAAGAAAGCCTTCCGGGCTTACTAAAATGCTTCTTGCCTCTATTCAATGGAGTCGTTGGCTCCCGCATGGAACAAAATTCCCATATTCCTAGCCTACTTTGTTTTCAACATAAACCATGCACACCAGTGAAAGTTTTCAGATACAAATTCGAAATTGTCAATCAGTAACAAAGGCTATGAGAGCTCTAAAAGGGGCTCTGATTTTAAAAGTTTTCTCATATCATATTTGCCTGGGATAGAACAGATTAATCTTAGAATTACAGTTGGCCCTTGAACAATGTGGGGGTTAGGGGCACTGACCCCCCCCCCCCCCCCCCCCCCCCCCCCAAAAACTGTGTATAACTTTTTTCTCCCTGAAGACCTAGTCGCTAACTTGCCTGCGGTTGACCAGAAGCCTTAACAGTAACATAAACAGTTAACACGTATTTTTTATGTTGTGTGTGTTATATACTGTATTCTTACAATAAAATAAACTAGAGAAAAGAAAATGTTACTAAGAAAATCACAAGAGAAAATACGTTTATAGTACAGCTTTACCAAAAAAAATCTGGGTGTAAGTGAATGTGCACATCTCAAACCTGGATTGTTCAAGTCAACTCTGTATTGGAATATATTATTTATGTTACCTAATATGTTTATTGGATTTATTTATCTAAAGTAAGTATTCTATGTATTTCATTATTTTACTCTACAAATCATATATATTCTGTATTATATGCGCACACGGAGCTCACTTCTGTCCATTTTCCGTGTGGTAGTTTCAGTTTGTCCTTGGGATTAGTCCACATGATCTTCCATCTTCCATCGTAATGGAAGTAGTCAAGAGGGGAAGAGAAGGTCAGTCTAAAGTATTTTAATCTTGTTTTAATGATCAAAATCTGGTCACCTCAGACTCTGGATTTCAGGATGCAGCGATACACAGGTATTGAGAGACGGACAATCTAAGTCAACTTTCCAGTGGAAATCGGGAATGGTGGGGGTGAGGGCTGGAAGCGGGTCCAACATCCTGGAAAAGGCAGCTCGAAGCCTCTGGAGGGCTTCTCTCCGAGTCAGAGAAAGCCCTGTGCTGTCTGTGCAAGAGGATTTTCTACGTGGAATCCTTGAGCATGTCGCAAGTCTGTTCTCATCCTCTAGAATGGGGCTCGCAGGCTGTGTGGGTCTGAGCTGGGCAGCTCATGAGCCGGCGAAGGCCTTCCTGTGATCTGGAGAACAGTCAGAAGGTGTATTGCACCATATGGAATTTGGGCTAACCTCCCCACCGTGCCCCGTCTTTTGACCCAGGCAGACGTAGGACTTTTTAGTTATTTTGCTTATTGTTGTCTGTTGTTTCTCTGTTTGTTGGGAGGAGGGAGGTATGTGGAAGCTGAATTGCAAGGCATGAGAAGTGGAGTCTACCCCTTACCCCCCCTCCAAGTGTATCGGAAAGAAACATCCTTCTTGGTCTGTTTGCTTTGCAAGGGCGTTCTTTGATGAGGCCTTTGTCCGAGGTCCCCACTGAAGGCTCAGTGTACTCAAGCTTTAGAAAAGACTATTGGCCCTTCTTTGTTTTCTTTGTTGAACTGTTTATTTTGCTTTCTTCCCACGAGGTTTCCTGGCCTTGCTCTGACAACGCTTTTCTGCATGAATTACATTCCTCGGAGCCACAAGTCTCCAGATTCTTCCAGCCCATTTGATTCCGGCCTGTGTGATTAGTCCATCGGTTCAACCTGCCGTGGGTCTCTGCCGAGCACGGTGCTCACTAAGTGCCCCTCACATGGAGACCTAAAGACGCTGGTCGCCTCATTAGTGAGAGGGTGGCGCGGCCCTCCAGGGTGTCAGCATTGCTGCTGTTGAACCATCACTAGGTTTAAAATCACTGCCTAAAATCCCGGTCGTTTGGTCTCTTTTCAGTGTGAGGCTGTTGAAGGAGGTATTTCAGGCAAGTTCAGGGCACGGCGTTCGTGCCCCGTTCAGTGACAGAAATCGTCCTGTGCTGGGCAGCGCCGGAGAGCCCATTAGCGTCATTTAAGTTAAATTTACATTTTGAAGGAATTTCATAATCATTTGCATAAAATGCATTTACATCTGTGCAGAAATAATAAACAACAATAATAAAAATTACTCAGCTATCTTAATCCTGGCCATTATATTTTCTCATGCAATAGAGGTCATTTTCTGAAATACGGTTTATGACTGAGACAGAGACAAACAATTAGCAGACTTACGAATTACGGTTTTTTATTTTTTTTATTTTTTTATTTTTTTAAAGATTTTATTTATTTATTTGAGAGAGAGGCAATGAGAGACAGAGAGCACGAGAGGGAAGAGGGCAGAGGGGGAAGCAGACCCCCCGCTGAGCAGGGAGCCCGATGTGGAACTCGATCCCGGGACTCCAGGATCATGACCTGAGCCGAAGGCAGTCGCTTAACCAACTGAGCCACCCAGGCGCCCACGAATTACGGTTTTTTAAACCTCTGTTAATAAAGATTAAACATTTGTTTAATGAGTTATACCTTCATTACAGGTAATGGTAAAACACTGTGATACCACTGAACAAAATTCAGCTCTCTTAAAAATGAAATTCTAGGGGCACCTGGGTGGCTCAGTTGGTGAAGTGTCTGCCTTCATCTCGGGTCATGATCCCAGGGTCCTGGGATCGAGCCCCACATCAGGCTCCCTGCTCAGCGGGGAGTCTGCTTCTCCCTCTCCCTCCACCCCTTCCCCCCCGCTCATGCTCTCTCTCTCTTTCTTTCTCTCTTCAAATAAATAAATGTTAAAAAAAAACGCACAAAATTTATCAGGGATCTGTTCACCCTTTGGGTGAACATGGGTTCTGTACGAATCCATTCTTTTGCGCACGAGCATCTTGCCTCGAACAAGCAGGTGGGGTATGCTGTCCCTAACAGGGAGCCTGCATTTTCTTGATCATGTGTCTGGAAGTAGTTTTGACTTGGAGCTTCCCAAATGAATACCTAAGAATTTGTTAGAAATGGTTGAACATAAGCAATCTGTGATGAAAACTGTATGCAGTATAAATACCTCTTTATACACAGAAGCTCTTCCTTCATGAACTGGGGAAGGCCCCAGACAGTGGGGCCAGGGAGTGGTTCTGGTTCCTTGAGATCCACTTCTTTCTTTGATGGGCCTGGTTTGAACTGGGCTCTTGGTGTCTGATCTTTGGAATGGCCGTAAACTGTGGGCCACAGACTTTCTGTGAGGGGCCCTCACCAGCCTTCTCTTTGGCAAAGAAGTGCATTCACTCTGTGGGCTCAAGGTTGTTCTTCAGACAGGGAGGATTGGTCAGGAAGGTGGGAGTTAAACCTCTTTTGGCTAGAAGAGGCACTTTCTCCTTGGAGTGGGCTCTGAAAACAGATCCCCCAATGAGCGGAAACACAGCTGCCATGATACTTCATATGTGACACAATTAAACGTCTCTCACAAGTAGGGCCGGATTACAGTTTCGCTCAATAATCACCTCTGATCACAACCCAATATGATGTTGGTTGTGTTAGCCCATCATAATGCTGTTTTCTTGGGTTTCAAAGTGTAATTTCAGAAAATTCAAATAGAACTCCATTGGCATATGGCTTCTGATGATCCTCTTCTTAAAACCAGTTTATAAGTTATTTTCAAAAATACATGTAGACCTCAGTTAAGTTCCATTCTCCGCTCTGCCACAAATTAACTGGCTCCTTGAACTTTCCCTGACCTCTCTGGGCCTCTTTGTTTTCATCTGTGAAATAAAATATTTGGAATAAATGATCTGTCAGATTCCTTCTTAATACCCCATAGTTATGGGCAAGTTTAGGTTGGTTCATTGTTTTCCCCTTGTGTGTGGGCACTTAGAATAGGAATAGACTATTCTAATAGACTTAGAATAGGAATAGAAAACATAATGGTCCTAATATGTATATGCTCTCATGTCATTTTTGTCTCCTGCCTCTGTTTCCTTATGGGAAGATCTGCTGAGAGAGTCTTGCCCACACCCAGGGCCTGGCTCCCCCCCTATTTCTCCTACTGGCCAAGGGATGCTTTGCACCTCCCTACGCCATCAGCACAGAGAGCCATTTGAACAGAAATTCAGACAGGTTGCCTTTGGAATGAAGAGGTCTCTGGTTTTAGTAAGAGCCTCAGTAATGTCAAAATATAAGTGTATTTAAGCATACATGCACATATTTGTGTTTGGTTTGGGGTAGTTTTCCTTTGTGTTTAAGATCATAGACTGGGTTTGAATCCAGCTTAGGAATTTAGGTGTTTGTCCTATGCAAGCCCAATTTCATTATCCAATCCCATTTCAAGAACTCCGTGACGGAGCAGATACATAGCACTTAGACCATGTCTGCCAAGACACAGGCGTTTGACAAATGGCAGAATTGCCCAAAACGTATCTGTTCTATTACCCTATCTGTCTACTCTAAGTTGTACTTCTGAAATTGGAATGTATCTTACAATCTGTAGTGTTTCCCAAGTTGCTGTTGGTGAAGACGTGGTCGTGAGGAGGTTTCAGGGATCTCAGAATAAAATTATTTTGCCTTATATTTTCCTTTTTGTGCAAGTGCTAGCATGAGGCGTGATAAAATGTATGTGTAAATAAGTCTCAGAGACTTCTTTTTAAGTATAAGTGGAAAGTGGTAAGTATTGTCATTCTTAGTGGGACCTAAAATAATGTTGCTTCTTTAGATCAATAGCATCTTAGCTTCCATGAAATACGGTGTATCTCATACATAGCACGTATATATTGTATCTGGAGGTATGTAGTCAGCAGGGAAAAAACTGTTTCATTGTCAAGGTAGTTTTTTCCCCCAAGAGCACAGCCGATTTTTCCTAAGTGTTATAATAATGGACCTAGTTGCAGGACTATAAAGTTAAAATGTAGACAATGTTTGGGAAATGCTACAAAATGCAGGGGAGGACAGCTTCTGCCTAGCACAGTATAAAGGAGGGAAGCGTGTGTTGGGTGCTGGTTTTGTTGGTGTATTTGTGCAGACGCGTAGCAGAGGCTCTCCGAGGGTAAGACTTCATGATTAATGGTGTTTATTCTTGACAGAAGCCTCCTTTATTTATCTGCAATACAGTTTAGCGATTTTATCAGGCACCTGAATGAAAAATATTCAGTCATACCAATATTGCAGTGTAAATTGAGTAGAGTCACTTTTTATTATATCTTTCTGCCTTATCATCTGCACAGTAATTTTCTAGCGGAGGTTTGATATGGAAAGACTGGATTTAGCTGTATGTACTTGACACAAAGCCTCTTCAATTTCCCCTAAAAGTTCAGGCTGCTCTTAGAAATGTGTGTGTGTCTGTGTGTCTCTGTGTGTATAATATATAAACCCTCCCTCTTATCCAAGCAATTTCAGGATTTGAAAGAATAAAGATAAAATGCACAAACCTGGATGGGAAAAGTGTTGTTAATATAAAAATATCTAATAGCTGTGAACTCACTGGTAAAAAAGCTTCTTTAGTGGTTAAGCTGTGGCTCAGTTCTGAGCCTTTGGCGTGGCTACGCAGTCCCACTTTTCTCCATTCGATCACCATCCAAATCCAATCAGCATACAACCAGACCCTTTCATTTCTCCTGAGAGTAATACCAAGGTTGAAGTCCAGAGCGGCCCAGGGGAGACATTAGTCGCTGTGGTGATGGAAGAACGCCATCCCAGACAGGGAGAAAGGAAAGAAAATGAGATCTCATTTGTGGGACACTCAAGTGAAGAGTCCCTAAATTTTCAACCAAATTTTATTCAAGTAACAGACTTCACAATATTAGATGTCAGAGCACATCAGTGGCAGACAGGGACAAATGATTTGAATCATAGAAAAATTTGGACTGTGGGACCAAAGAGACTTTTTCAGCCTGGTGGGGAGAATGGAAATCATCTCTGCCGAAGGCTCACATTTTACCAGTGAGCAAAGTAAAGCCCAAGGAACCTTCAGCAGTAAGCGTGTGGTCCTAGGCATCGGTTGTCTAAGGGTAATAATACCAAGTAATTCCAGCACATCAGTTAGACCTTTGTGTTCCCTTCAGTCTGTCCCCACTGTGGCATCAGAACAGTGGCTTTCACTGGGAAGAAGGGATGCCGGGGGAGACCTTGTGGGCCCTTTTCCAGGGGCAAGGCTCCTTGTCCGTGTTTCCATGGTGTTCCTCTGGATGCCTGGGGCAACGGGCTCTGAAGGCAGGAGAGCTAGAGCCCTAGGGAGGTTCTTCTCTCCTTACAGGGAAGGTAATGCTTCCTTTCCAGTGAGTACTGTAGACAAATTGTTCCCTATATGTTAGATGTACTCCTTTGCCATATTACTTTATTTTCAAAAAGTTTGATTGGTACCTTCCCAGGGATTAAAATTCTGGAATATTGAGAAGTGTACTGGGATATAAAGTCTTAGCACGTAGTAGAGTCCTACGATGTTCGTTGCCAGTTAAATCTCATTAGCCTGCCAAATAAAGAGGGACCATTTTAACTTTACTAGGCCAGAGGGCCCTAGCAAATCTTGGGGATTTTATTCTGGAGGATAGCCAGTTAGGTAATTAATAATAGCTCCTTGATGGACGTCCCTGTTATGCCTTAAAATAAGGATAATTTCAAGAACGATGGAAAGTATGAGTCAAAGAGCCTGAGAGACAACCCTGAAAACACTCTAGTCAGTGGTAAATAGTAATAATAATTATTATGAGGATTTGTAATGGAGATGGAATATGGGAAACGTCCACACCGGCTAGTGGAAGACCAGGCTAAGCTCAGCATGCCAGAAGGCTGCTGAGAAAGGGATATTCTAGTTGGTTCTTGAAGCAACCTATCAAAACAGAAATTATGGGGCGCCTGGGTGGCTCAGTCGTTAAGCGTCTGCCTTCGGCTCAGGTCATGATTCCAGGTCCTGGGATCGAGCCCCGCATCGGGCTCCCCGCTCCGCGGGAAGCCTGCTTCTCCCTCTCGCGCTCCCCCTGCTTGTGTTCCCTCTCTCGCTGTGTCTCTCTCTCTGTCAAATAAATAAATAAATAAAATAAAAAATAGTTAAAAAAACCAGAAATTAAAACAGAAGCCTCATCCTCTTCTTGGCTCAGATTTCCAGATGCACCCTTGTCTTTGGTATAAATCTCCCCCATACCACCTGCAAGAGGACCCAGCATGAAGCAAGGATTAAACTGTGGGAACCTAACTTCCTCTTTCTAGTTATTTCCATGCGGTATCTAAAGCCTCTTGCTCCGTGACCTCTCACTTAAATAACAGATGCTGGCTTGGGGCTCTTGAGATGTTTTAAAGTATCTCTTTCCCTTAAATTGTTGAAATTTCCAGGTAAATGAAATAAGCACAGGCTTGTTTGTTGAGTTGGTTAAGTCTAGCAGTTCTAATCGAATTTCTTGTATGTACTTTATGGTCCTTTTTGGGTATCACGGTTCAAACCCAAGAGTTTCTCCCGAAGGGTGTCATGGTTGCTAGGACTCTACGTTATTAGAAAACCTAACAGCTGGATGAGTAAATGCCACGTGGCCCAGGGTTTTTCTAGGTTCTCTAAGTTCACAGGACTTAGGCCTTTGCAGAGTCACCCACACTCTTGTCTTCCAGTATCTTTCTATTTTGCTCTGTATTTTCTTTTTGGAAGAGAACGCTACGTTGCCACTTTGAATGCTGCTTTTGGATAGAACTGGTAATTCATTAGATTCCAAAAAAAATAAGGTCTGTTAGAGTGAACGGAAAATTGGCAGGAATGTCAGAGAAATCAGACCTGGAAATTTTTGTCATCCCCCTCCTCCAATTTTTTTTCTTTTCTCGAGTTTTTGAACTAAAACCAAGAATCACCATGCCCTTGAGTTTACTTTTAGAAAGAAGAAAGCCTGTGCATTTTACTGAGGTCGAGTAAAGTCCGTAGTTTATTTGCTATGTTAAAAGAGGTGAGGTGGGGTGCTTCTGAATGATACCAGGGGTGTCGAATAGTTGAGTTGGGGAGAGCAGCCCCCTCCCTGTAGGGTCCTAAGAAGTCAGTACACAAGGAGGCCACGAAAGCTGGGTGACCTTGGCCTTACCCAACCCAGAGCCCTACCAGTAATAAGCCGCAGCCAGGAAGGTGTTGGTCGTAGGGGCCGTTTACGGAGACCTTCCCATGGGACAGGCACCAGGCTCAATGCTCTTCGAATACTTTCTTATTAACAGTTCAACACTACGGCACTGCTTTGTTTCCATCCAGGTCTAAAGAGCTGGGAGCAAAGCAGACTTTGAAAGATCTGGTTCACCCAGCACCAAATCTGTCATAGGGCTTGCGACCTCGACGTGTTTGTGTGCGCTACCTGCCACAGGGAGAAACGGAGGGTGTGGGCGGGGGTGTGGAGCAGTGAGGCAGGAAGGCCCCTGGACCCCTGGCTGGGCCTGGCTGAACTGGCCTCCCCTGTCGCCTCCCCCCCCCCCCCCCCCCCCGGAGAAAGAGAAAACATCCACAGGCAAAGGTGACTGTTCGAAGTGACAACCTGTTGTGTTAGGGAAGGAGGGGAGAAAAGGACAGTGTTCATTTGCTGTGTTAACACAAACCCGTTGGGAAGCTCTCTAGAAAACAGGGCCCCATGAAATGTCCCAGAAGCTGACCTCTGAGAACAGCTCTAAGTCCCTCCATCTGCCAGGCATCAGGTTAGGAAAAGAATAGCAGGTGGACGTTGGAACTTGTGTCCTGGGGAGCCAGAGTGGTTTTCTCATCGAAGCGGTATTTCTGTGGACTTTGTGAAGGAGTTTTTGAACTAAATACAACATACTAGTTCTTCTAACAATTAGTCCTTATATTTACATTAATCCTGTTATATATATGATCTATTAATATGTAACATGTAAGTTACGTATTAAAATATATAATTATATATAGTATTAATACTAAAACCACATAATGTTAATTTTTTAAAACGGTCTTATTTTTGTCACAAACTGTATAGTAATTGAGGCAAGAAGATAAAGAAGATGGTTTTTCATCTTTATTACACATTGGAAAAAGAAGTACACCTTTATATGGAATATTTGGAGTCTATCAGGACAACAAAAGAGAGCTGCAAAAAATAATAATTTAAATATACTCTGCATTCATGGAACTGACTGGTGACTGGTTATTTAGAAACCGGTTTGTCAGCTGCCATTCGGATCAGAGATCCTGCCTCCCCTGCTAGTTCTCTCTCTTCTGCCCTTGTTACAGACACGCATGGGTCTTCTTTATCCAAGAGCCGGGGCAGAACGAAGACTCATGCTATGGGATGTGGTCATTTAGCTCCGAGTGTTTATATGAACCAGTAGTATGTTTGTTACGAACCCTTTTTAGAACAGTGCATCGTATGTTGTAGTTACTTGAATGGACTTTCTTTTTTATTTTATTTTACTTTTTTACTTGAGTACAGTTGCCCCACAAGGTTACATTAGTTTCAGGTGCACAGGATCGTGATTGGACAGCTCTGTACATTACGCGGTGCTCGTCACGAGTGTGGCCACCCTGTGGCCCCAATGCAACATAATTATAATACCATCAACTATATTCCCTTGGCTGTGCCTTTTGAACGGCCTTATATCTAAATTCTTTGACTATTTTCCTGACCTTGAAGTCTCAATCTGTTAATATAGAATTGTATTTCTAGTACGGAATGGAGGTAAATTTTGTCAAATTGTTTTTTTGCAGTCTTCTTCTCAGGAGGGGACAAAATCAAATTTAGCCACAAACCATTGCATTATTCACGTGATACAAATATATCGATGTAGAAAATCATTTCAGTTGTGGAGGGAGATGACTGACAGGGACTGGAAATACTCACTTGGCCTCTCCCTTTGATTGGCTAAGCAGGGCCTTCCCCCCCCGCCGCCCCAGAAGTGTCATACAGAAGCCCCATCATCCATAGCTTACTTTGAATTTACACTAATGCATCAACTACACTATCTGCCTATCTGCTTAACAGCAGTGAATATGTTATTATTTATGGTATTTTCGTAAGCATCAGTAATTTGCAAATTTAGAAAAATACACATATATATGTATTTGATTATCTGAATTGAATGGAAATGGTTGAAACCCTGTGGAAAATATTGATATATTTGACACATGTGAATGGGTGTATCCTTTTTTAAAAAAATGGTAATAAATAGGACACAAACAGAAAAGCACACAGAATGTACACATACAGCTCAGTGAAGTATAATGAGTTATCACAGAGTGAAAACCTCTAACCACTAACCAAGGCTAAAAATAGAACACCAGCACCCCAGAAGCCCTCCTCCCACACTTACCCACATACCCAGAGGTAAACATTATCCTGACTATCCTAAGGGTAACATTGAGGTCTGTCTGTTACCGACCTTTACATAAGTGGGATCATACAGTATATTAGACTCTTTCTGTGTCAGGCTTCTTTCAGTCCACATTATGTTTATGAGATTTTCCACATTGCAGTTTGTTCATTTTCATAGCTATTCACTGTTTTGTGGTATGAATCATTTACCCATTCTACTGTTTGTTTTAAGATTTTATTTTATTTATTTATTTTTTAAAGGTTAATCTATTTATTTATTTATTAAATCAGAGAGAGAGAGGGAGCACAAGCGGGGGGGGGGTGGCAGGCAGGGGGAGAAGCAGGCTTCCCCCAGCAAGGAGCCCAATGCGGGACTCAATCCCAGGACCTTAGGATCGATCATGACCCGAGCTAAAGGCAGCTGATTAACCGGCTGAGCCACCCAGGCATCCTGAAGATTTTATTTCTTAAAGTAATATCTATACCCAGCGTGGGGCTCGAACTCACAACCCAGAGATCAAGAGTTGCAGGCTCTCCCCAGGGAGCCAGCCAGGTGCCCCGCCCATTCTCCTGTTGATAGATACTTTGGTTGTTTGCAGTTTAAACATGCACGAGTAACGCTGCTCTGAACAGCCTAGGAGACTGTGGGACTTGCGCACACACCACCGTCGTGGCTACACCAAGGAAAGGAATGGCCAGATCACAGGGTGTGCATTTACTTGCGTTCATTATGCCCAACTGTTTTCCAAAGAGGCTGTGACAGCTCATACGTACGCACGTTGTTGGAGAGTTCCTGTTGCTCCAAATCCTCATCAATACTTCGCACTGCCCCTTCTTTTTAATTTTAGCCATTCTGTGGATGTTTAATGATCCCTCATGATGGCTTTCATCTGCTCCGCACTTATTGGCGATGTTTATGTACAGTCTGTTAAAAGATACTAGAGAAACATTTTAATATTGAGGGAGAAAGTGTAATTCAAAATATACTTTTATTTGTGTCAGAAGTGCATAATGCCTGAAAAAATGCTGGTACTAAGTACATTGAAATATTGACATTGGTTAGATCCGAAGAGCTTGGGCATTAGGAATAACTGTTTTTTAGTGTTTGTTTAAAATAATCTCAACTTTTCCATTTATGTATGTAAACTCCTCAGACATAAATAGAAAATAAAAACAAGAAAGTCATTCTTAAAAATCCTTTGAAATGATGTTTTGCCATTAAAATAAGTATTTCTCTCTCTTGTGTTTTGTTAGAGAAATTAACCATAGCTCTGAAATTTTATATGTAAGATAACTCAGCACCCTGCCTTAATGTGCACAGTAAGCAATATTCTAACCTTCCTCTTCAGTGGCCACTTCCATTCAAATCCTATCTACATTTTGTAGTGCAGTTCACATTCCGTATTTTTGGTAACCAACATGCATGCTGGAAGCCTCTCGTCGGTGCCTTCTGACGCATCAGATAGCACTCACTCTTAGACGCTCATGTGTTTGTGCCTTTCATCCTATTTGGCTATAAACTCTTTGGAAGCAGGGACTAAACGATCATATGTTTACTGAAATTCCTCCAAGTTCTGAAATCATAAGGGATTCTTAGTAAGTGGCTCTTCTATAAAAATACACATCAAATGAACAGATCATTGAAATATTCATCAGTGTAGTTATGCGTGTAGCTTCTAAAAACGGAAATCCGACATGTAAGTTTGTAAAAGACTGGAGTCAGTTCCACCTCCATGGGAGCATGTTTAATGGAGCAGGTGTTTACACAGGGGTGGACAAGGTTAAAGGCCCCCAAAGTGATAGTAGACTCCAGCGGTGACCACCCCTCATCTGAAGGGGCCCACAGAGGGAAAAGTGGCTCAGCAAAGTCTAGAGTCCCGGAAGGGGTCACGAGCTTGCGCAGTCACGGCCGTGGGGACCGGAACGCCACCAGCAGAGCTCCAGCCAGTGAGAGGAAGTGAGCAGAATGGATGCCTCGACTCTTCCCTCCACCTCCAGCTCATTACTCGACTCCAGAGGGAGGCTCAGCGCGCTGAGTCAGGCATGGCCATCTGTACGTTTCAGGGTCACAGGATGCTTCTGGGGCAGAGGTTATCTGGAAGCTGGCCTTGAAGAGAGGGAGAGATCAAGTCCAGGACTGTGCAGCATATTAGCTGTGGGTGTTTTTGTTTGTTTCCTTCACTGCATGGAAAGCTAATTTTTATTATACATTTTGATTTATTTAAATTGCGCTTATTGAATAATTAATTAGTTGGTTAAAAATACATTATAAGGGATGACTCCCCTTTGTTCTCTCTTAGGCCACCTCCTGAATATGAAGCATATCTACTTGTTAGACAAAGAACAAAATTACACAGAAAATAAACTTGTTATGTAAAAAACCCTGACATTTCAGTCCTCAGGTAGTTGGAGCCCTCGTGCAAAGATGCAAGGGGTATGTGTACATTTCCAGTGTCCCAAGCAATGCGAAAGCAATTGTAATAATCCAGCATATAAACCTGGTTTAATGCTCTCATAATGGGTAATGCAGGTGATTAAATACTATGGTTTTAATCTTGGCATTTTAGTAACCCAATAAGATAGATGAAAAGGCAGTAACAAATTAGATTATATAATGATATTTCATTCTAACCAAGAAGTCCAGTTATTCTCCGCAATATGTGGTTTTGTTTTTTAAGTTTATCATGGAATAGTGTTAAAAAATGCTCTAATGAGAATCCTCTACTCTTTTCATTGTAATCTATTTTCATGACCTTGTAAAAAAAAATAATCTGAAGTCAAATTATCTCCACAGATACAACTTTATATTGCTTCATTGGCTTTTGGGAGAACACCAAGATGATCCCCACCTTCTATCTTGTCTGGAACTGTACTTCGTTAATCTGTTGGGCAATACAGAGACAACACGACAGCCCTCACAGGGTCTTCCTGGCCTGGGAAGAACAGATGGGTGGAAATAGGACGGGGGCCGGCATCCCTCAGTGGGCGCCCGGGCCTGGCATGCATGAGACAACATGCAGAGGTGATAAGACATCAGCTGTTCTCCTCCACCGCGTCCTGACAACCCTCTGCAGTTTGGGCGTCTGCTTCCTGGACACTAGTGTGTATGATTTATTTGGAGGGCCACAGGCATATGTCTATACTCTGGCTACAACATAAATAGCACGGCATCTCTGTTCTTGGTGCAGTTCCAAATGTTGGTGGTCTTCCCAGAATGTCTGTTTCCTGTGTTGGTTTTTTTCTCCGTGGTCTGTGCCACGTTCAGTGACCAGGCCACATTTGACCCCAGAACCGGGGGAGAGCAGAAAGCTACAAAGGCAGAGAAAGGCACAGAAGGCCAACTGTAATCTTCAATTCCATCTCTGTGTATCTACTAAAAATACAAACCAAGAAAGAGACGCTTCTAATTTCTTTTCCTGGTGGGACTGTAATCCTCAGTGAAGATCTTTAGCGAGCTTGGTAAAGTTTATGATGGTTTGTGAAATAACCTATGTCGTTTATATGGAAAATTCTGTGGGTGCCTTTTCCACCCCTCCCCCGTCCTCTTCCTTCAACAGAATCCATCCCTCTTGTCATAATCTTCAGCTTGGCTTCCATACAGCAGTGACCCCCTGCCACCTGTTACATTTAAAGAACCTGACCTGCTCTCTCCAATTTGCTTTACTGTTTAAAACAAAATAACCGATAAATGATCTAGCCGCCAAGAATTGGGAACAGCAAGGAAATTGGAGACAAGTTTCCAGAAGTCTTGCCATGGGGACTTTTCTTTGTTGAGTTTAGAGTCACGCACACAAACGAGTTTTGTTGGATGGTTCTGGCAACCCCTGAGAACATCAACCACCGCCGTTTACTGAGTACCCAGTGCATCTCAGCGGGGGCAGCCCCGGGAGGGAGCTATTGTTGTTCCATTTTATGTATAAGGCAACTTATCTTGAGTGACAGACTACAGTCGCATCCAGTTTCTTGCAAAGCTCCTGCATATGATTACTGAGTTTATGTTTTAACCACCTCGTGTGGTTTCATGATTTTACCTGGAAATCCAAGGAGGTGTTTCCAGGGTTCTGTCAGGTTGGGGAGCAAAGCAAACAGGGATGATTTCACCGTACGATTTGCTTTGAAAAGAGGGTTCCAGTATTTCAGTGTTTGAGAATCACATAGCATGCCACATTTGCCATCCCTAATATGCATGTGTGTTTATTTATGTGTACGTATATGTGCGGGTGTGTTTATATATGTGTGTGTACATATATGTGCATACATACATGTACGCATGTCTGTGTCATGTGTGTGTGTATATTAGGAGTAGAACATGTTAGTATAATATATATGTATGTGTGCATGCATTGAGCACTTATTTGATGCCAGGCTCAGTACATGAGGCTTTATTTAGATTAACTTGCCAAGCCCCCCAGGAGGTAGGAATCCTCCCTGCTGTACCGATATGGACTAGGATAGGGTGGGCATTGCTTATGAGGTCTCACAGCTAGCTGCTGTCCACATCGGTTCCCTTCGGTGCCCGGACCCTTCCGTGGTACCGCTGCTCTGGGGGTCTGACTGACCTGTCTCCGGAATTCCTGATGGGAGTTCCCCTCACTGGGTAACCCTTATTAAGCATTTTCCTATTTGGATCCTGGGGATGGCTGGCCTTTGAGTACTAGGTGGTTTGTTACTTTAGGGCAATTAATTAACTTATAGCTTTCTTATTCGCATTCCTGTCTGAAGGCATGTCCTACCGTGTTGTTTGGAAATAGGTGAAATAGGTTCCTGACTTCACCTCCGCGAGGAACCAGCCCTCTTCTCTGCTGTCGCTTCTTCTTGGAGTGTAAGGGATGGTGGGGCCCTGGCGTCCTGTGGGGACACGGTGACCGGGATGATTGCTCACTCATGGCTGCTCCTGGAACAGTTATCTTCAGTCCTCTTGTGGGAAAGGGCCACGCGGGTCAGACGTCCTGGGACCTGTGAGAGAAGGAAAGCCTTGCCTGTCTCCCGGCTTCCTTGTTTCTTTGGGATTGCTGAAAGCTGGCCCCGCCTCTGTGATTTTCATGTTGTTCTGGATGCTGACTTTTTCTTTTTCCTGTGCATGATTCTTCAAAATGGAATCTAGGCCTCTAGGAATATTCTTACTTACCCTTGTCAACAATTCTGGGATTTCAGAAAAATTACAGGTTACAACTTTTGTCTAAAAGGAAAAAAAAAAAAAAAAACAACCCAGTAAGATGTGCCACTGTCCTCATTGATGTTGAGTCCATACCCCTGTGGTTCACAAGACGAGCTTATCTGGGAGCTAGCATCTCATAGAGTTCTGGAAATGTCTACTTTTCCACCTTTCTGCTCTGCTGGTCTCTCATCATAAATCTGCAAATAAATTTGTATTTTGTAGTAATTACTTTTGAATCAGACTGGAAAGATTGATTTTCCTTTCCAGTCAAAAGAAAATTAAGGAACTGGAGCATCCCCATGCTCTAAAGTAGCAACATGTCTAAGTGGAACTTACGATTGAACCAACAACACAGAGCTAACTTGTTCTGCCATAAAGAGCTAAAATAAGACAGGCTAATAGGCTGTGCCGATTTCTATTTAAGCATAAGTCATTTTACTAACTTCTGAGTGGGTATGGAAAGCCTCAAGTTGTTTTGAAAAGAAATAGCTGTTTTCAGGTGGCGAGTGCTCACTCTGCCCACGTGTAAATTTAGAAAACTAGATTTTTATTTTACTTCACCAACGGAGGCATCCGAATAACAAATAAAAAGCCTCATTTTTTTTTTTTTAGTTCAAAGTGAAAAAAGAGTAAGAAACAGCACGTGAGCACAACCCCCCCCCAATATTTCAACCTCTTATTTTCCACTGAGAGAAAATGTGTTACTGATCTGTGGCTTCATATATTTCAGTGTCTACACTGTGCACTTGGTGGGGCTGGCTGCTCCCAAGATTGTGTTCTGACAGGGCGATGGGGGCCAGCACCCAGCCAGGGCACGCCTTTGCTTCAAGAGGCATGATGAGAAAATGCATCTCCCCTCCCTTTCATTTTGCGCTGAAAGCCGGTGGCGTAAGAGGAATTTGCCGTGCTCGGTAGATCCGTCTCTATCACGGCCTCTCATTCCTGTGGCCATCCCCTCTGTGAATGAGGAAGGGAGGCAGTTCACTGGATTATCCACACAACACATTTTCTATTAGAGAAGAAACAAGGCAGTGCCGGGTGGGGGGTGGGGGTGGTGGAGATACACAAATTGGCCGTTCTGGAAACAGTGGTCCCCAGGGAAAGGATCCCCAGGAGCGATTCAGGCTAGGGCGGCAGCAAGGTGTTTTAGAATTTATCTTCATCAGCTCATTCGTTAGAACCAAGGCTCGATCAAACCCTCATTCTTTTCCAACTTTGTAGCCCCGGGAGTACTTAATTCCTGGACGTGGCTAATCAGGTGGCACTTGAAAGATGAGTAGCAAGGGAAGGGTGCTGTCAGGGCTGGCTCATGGAAAGGAGGAGACGTCTTCCCAACGGTGAAGCCCAGATCTGTGAAACTGGTTTTACCCCCAACTGCAAGACCCTTGCAGTAAAGGTTCAAGCACAGATATAGAGTGTCTGATTGCACATTTCTTACAGACTTTTGCAGTTTGCATCCTTCCTTTATGGGCAACTCCGCTGTGTGCATGACCACATGAATTTGCAATTCATTCATCTTTCTTTCTTTCTTTCTTTCTTTCTTTCTTCCTTCCTTCCTTCCTTCCTTCCTTCCTTCCTTCCTTCCTTCCTTCCTTCCTTCCTTCCTTCCTTCCTTCCTTCCTTCCTTCCTTCCTCCTTCCCTTCCCTTCCCTTCCCTTCCCTTCCCCTTCCCCTTCCCCTTTCCCTTTCCCTCTTCACCCGGTAACAAGAAGGCTTTTGCCTTCTCCTCTCCTCCCTCCTTCCTTCCTCCCCTCTCCTCTCCTCTCCTCTCCTCTCCTCTCCTCTCTTCTCCTCTCCTCTCGTTTCCTTCTGCAACACCGTGATGGTAAGAGGTAAGCTTTCAGTGGTGAAACTAATGTTCAGGTCAAATGGAACATATGATCACAGAACTACTTAAACTCAGATGCCTGTGGTTTAGAATTTCTTGTCATCAGGAAAGCCAAAGGCCAGCCTTTATTTTTCTGTATTCAGAGTGCCATGAAATTTCTCAGAGGTTCGTTTTCTTGGCCCAAATAATTGTGTAGTACCATTCTACCTGCATTTGTCACCATGATTTTAAGGTCATTGTACTGGAAACGTATATGCCTGATGTCTTTTCCCCAAGACACCTTGAGTTCACTTAAAATCCTTCTTATTTTCCTGTGGAGATATTTGTCTCACCCATACTTCTTGTGTCTGCTTTTCTTTTTTACCCAGGCCTTCTGCCTTATCTAGTAGCCCAACGTATTCAGACCTGCCCTTCATCAGGATCTCCCCACACCGGAACCCCGCTGCAGCCTCTGAACCCCCCTTCAGCCCTCCACACCCCTACATCAACCCCTACATGGACTACATCCGGTCTCTTCACAGCCCGTCCCTCTCCATGATCTCGGCAGCCCGGGGGCTCAGCCCCACAGACGGTGAGTCAGTCCCCAACCGACCCATTCTGCTTCCCACCTCATGCCCCACCTGGAACGTGGTATGGAGCAGCTCTGATGTTGACTGAACGTTTCCCGTGTGCCAGACGCTGTGCTAAGTGCTTTAAGAGCATGCTTCACATCAGTGTTAGGACATCTCCGTGAGGGTAGGGTTATTGTCTTGTTACCGGGTGAAGAGACCAATGAGCAGAGGGGCCAAGTAACTTGCAACGTGGCCCACTGGCTACTGGAACTCAAAGCCCGAGCTCACTGACTCCAGACACCTGGCTCCATCCACTGTTGTGTTCTTAGTCGGCCCTGTCGCCCTTCACACAGCATGCAGGCATACCCAGACATTTGCTCACCTTCCAGTGAACGCTTTTCCGTTCTGCACGTCTGAGAGGCGTGTTTATACAGATGTGTCTATTAGACCGGTGCTTCTTAGATCCCACTGTGCACGTGGACCACCCGGGAGTGATGATAAAACGTGATTCTGTGTGGGGTGGGTCTGGGGGGGATGCTGAGATTCTGCACGCTGGAAAGCTCCCAGGTGGTGTCAGGGCTTTGATCCATGGACCACGGTCTGAGTAGCAATTCTTAGAGAACGTGATGATCTAGGTCCATCGCACATGCGCTCCACCCTTGATCATGCCCCGTGAAAACTGGAAAAGGGATATGATGGGAAAAGAAACCAACTTTGACTTTAATTTTATTATACTCAATGCTCATTTTAAGCTCTCAAGGGTCAAATTCCTGTTGGTTCTATTAGCTTCCCAATTAATTACTTTTCACAAGACTAATTAGAGCTGTGTATCCCATAACTGTCAAATTATAAAACACTCCTTTGATTCAGGAAGAGCATTTCCCATCTCTTGCACACATACACAAACTTCACTTGCCCACAGTTGCTGGAATCTGAGTTAAGGTCCAGAACTGCGTAAGCCATATTAATTAGAAATTGCAGATTAAGGGTTCTCTACAGCAGCTCACTAATCGCTGGGGCTTGTGTTAGAAACCCCCGTGCAGTCCTGTCTCACTGAGCGGTGTGACCCTGCACCACCCACCTCCTCCCTGAGGACCCTTCTCGGAGCTGGCTATGCGTGGTGGCGAGAGGTGGGAAGCCATGTGGGATTTCTCAGTACATCCCTGCTCAGTTCTACTTCCAGGAGCATCTGTGCTGCCTCAGTAGCTATCCACACATCTCTTTCTGATTCAACTCAGCAGATACAGTTAGGAGGTACCAAAGGAATACGTTGTGCCATTTGGACGAGAGTCACATCACAAAAATGAAACTTGTAAGAGAGTCAGACCCAAGTTAGTTCTCCTGTTTTGGATTTGGTGTTACAATGGGGACCAATGGAGCCATCTCCGTGGAGTATTTAGGAGTTCGCAGAAATGACTGACTACACAGAAGAGAGGAAGAGAGGGGTAAGGGAGGCCAGCTCACAACACACTTGGAGTTATGCCTGGCTTGCAGAAATTTCACTGGCCCTGGGGAAAGTGGAACCTTGAGTTAAAACATTGTGTCATCTGTTTTCCATAGTATTTGATGATGAGTATGAATAAAACGTTCTTTGGTTGGTTTGTTCTGCCTTCCTCTTCTTGCTTTTCAGGAGTCTAATTAATAATCAAATGCAGTCAAGTCACAGATGACTCTCACATGTAGGCTAAGAGATTTGTGTGTCTAGATATTTTTATCGTGTATAAAAAGTGTGGACACAGGGCGCCTGGGTGGCTCAGTTGGTTAAGCGACTGCCTTCGGCTCAGGTCATGATCCTGGAGTCCCGGGATCGAGTCCCGCATCGGGCTCCCTGCTCAGCGGGGGGTCTGCTTCTCCCTCTGACCCTCTTCCCTCTTGTGCTGTCTCTCATTCTCTCTCTCAAATAAATAAAATCTTTAAAAAAAAAAAAGTGTGGACACAGATCTAAACATACACAGACCTATTGCTAGAATACCCGTTGTTTCTACATAATAATTGTAAAACTAACTTTTACTGATGGAATGCTATGTGCTGAATACTGTTGGATTCATTGCTACCGACAGCCCTTTGGAGTGGTAAGATGAGCTGGGATTTGCATCCAGATCTTGGAGAATCTGGAGACCACCCTCAGAACTGCTACAGTATCTTGCTGCTTTTGCACATAAATTGGCAATGGAAACAGATTATTATCCCACTCTTACAGAGCTGACTCTTGCCAGTAAATTGCTCCAGATTGATAGGTATTTTTCCTTTTTGATTTTGTAATGAAAAAAGGAGGAAAAAAGAGCTTTAAAATTATGGAACACAAAATTGCAGCTTATCACCCAGTTGTGTATGGTTAAAGCTACGCTGTGTTTTCCCCTTGTAAGCCCTGGGCCCTCCAGGTAGTGAGAGCTGACTCAGGCACTCTGGCCAGGAGCTGAGGGAAGTGTGTCCAGAAAGATATCACAGTTGTCTCTGTTGTCTACCACTGTAAGAAATGTGATTTTATCTAAGAAGTGATTTAATTGGGGGGGGGGCACACATGGGAAGGAGAACATATATACATTTTAATCATTTAGAATTCTTGGCTCTTTCTTTAGCCTCAAACATTTTATAATACATTTTATTTTTCCTATTCTTTTTCTTCAGTTTTATTTTCAAGTGACAGGTATCTAGTAGGCTTCAGTGGAAAGCACAGTTTGAGTTACAGAAGTTTTACTAGAATGAGCCCATGAAAGGAATTGCTGACATTGGGCTACGTGGCCAACGGACTTGGGGATGTCTGAAGAAACGTGTCTTATTGATCTGTTCCAACTAGTCACCATGCTTTGCTTGTCTGCTCTTCTAGCCCCCCACGCCGGGGTCAGCCCCGCGGAATACTATCATCAGATGGCTCTATTAGCTGGCCAGCGCAGCCCCTACGCGGACATCATTCCCTCGGCCGCCACAGCCAGTGCTGGGACCATCCACATGGAGTATCTTCACGCCATGGACAGTAAGTGAGGGGGCTCTCTTCTGTAATCCTGGCAGTGGCAGATGCTAATTCGGGAATTGTAGAGACAGATGCAACAATTAGGTGACTGTCTAATCTTTGAAATCAGAGAAGGAGGAAGCATATTTGGTGCTCGGCTTTCCTTGGTTTTCTAAGAGGATCCTACGCATCTGGCCATCCTGGAGCTCCTTGTGGAGAGCTCCGGGATACCAACAAAGTGGAAGATGCAGGTGATTGTAATTTGGCAGATATGTAAAGAACTCTCCTGCCCTGATTGTCCTGAGAACAAAATAAGGGAATGTGTTTGATGACATGGACATACTTCATCCAGTCACTCTTTGTTTTTTTAGATTTTATGCTTAAAAGTTAATTTTTATTTTTTTTCCAGAGATTTATCTATTTATTTTAGAGAGAGAGAGAGAGAGAGCATGTGCATGCATGTGAGTGGGGGAGGAGAAAGAGAATCTCAAGCAGACTCCCGGTGAGCACAGAGCCCAACACAGGGCTTGATCCCATGACCCTGAGATCATGACCTGAGCCCAAACCAAGAGTTGGAAGCTTAACCAACTGAGCCACCTATGAGCCCCTAAAACTTAATTTTTACAAAAAACCTAGAGTTGGTTTTTGCATTTTTTCCATGGATTTATTTTGCCTCATATGTTTTCTTTACATTAAAAATTATATTTCACTAAGACCTTTTATCTAGGAAAAATAAAAAGCATTTCCAAATCAGAAAGAGCTATTTTTAGCACATAACAGTAGAAGATAATGGCATCCTTTGATGCTTTTTATATCACTTATTTTTGGATCCCTCAAGACTTATGGTGATTCCTTTGGGTCACTTATCTAGACATATAGAAAAATGAGCCTACGAATATCACGGTTCAGAACATCCAAGAGTTCTTATTTATTCAGATTCTTTCAGTTCCATTTGCCAGGTGCCAGGAAGTGAATGGGAAGCATTGTCTGAGGTGTCCATCAATGAAAGCCGCTACCCCTTGACTATGACAACTAAACGGCTTTGAGTAGGGCATATGCTGGGGGTTGGTTGGTTGTTTTTCCTGGTGGCCGAGCTTTTTCATCTACAGTCTGTTTGGATTCTTCTGTGACAAAGGTGTGCACTGGTCAGCTCTCTAATGCAGCCTTCATGTTTGGACTGGAGAGAGGGTGATTGTTTTCCACAGCTCCGTCTTCTTACGGCCATGAACAAACTCAGCTGAGTTACCCGGGATCCCTGCTTGCGATGGTTTCCACTGGGGAGTTCATTACCACACACAAAGTAAAAGAAATGTGTTCTATCTTCTGCAGGGCTTTTGTTGTTTGGCTTTGTAGAGTCAAGAGCTTACATTTCAGATTCATCATAACCACATTTCAGTTAGGGATTGTTGGGAAAAAAGTTCAGTGTTATTATGCAAATTAGTTATTTAAAAATCTGCAAATAAAGAATTAAAATAGGGGAGAATCCTTGGAAGGTCAGCCTGCATTACCTTCTATATTTGATGAGAATGTGTTCAGTCAGGCAATGGTGGTTTTTATCTAAATAAAGGATGAAGCTACCCTTTTACTTTGTAAAAACTAATTAAAGGAATTTTAATTTGCCTGACTATATGGTAAATTGATTGTCATTAAGTAGGAATTTAGATGTCCTATCATTCATCACATAAAAAGAAACCTCCTTTTTCTTTGTCAGATTTTTTTATTAGAACAGAGAAACAAAACAATTAACAGAAAGCCAGATCGGAGATATCTGTGTTGGAACAATAAGAATGCTCGGGCTTATGTTTTAGAACGAAACCGTGTATGATCAGTGAAGAACTGGGTGACTTCTCTTTCAGCTGTCTCAAAAATGTTCACCTCATGTTTTAGCTGCTCCCCTCAACAGGGGATCCCAAATCACCATTCCAAAATGCTGACTTTCTCTGTTCACTTGGTTATTAGGAGGTTAGAAAGAGTATATTAAAGGGTTGGAAAGTGCTTAAAATACTATCTTCCCTCTAAAAAAAATTGAAATAGCATTTAGTTAAACATAACATAAGGAGAGTACTCAGAATTTAAATCATAGGAGACTTTTCCAACAGAAAAGCAAAAACAATTATAAATCACCACCTTGGATGTGCACATGCAGTGGCCAAGCCCAACTGGAATCTAGCTGGTCACTCTCCTCCATTGTTAACGGATCTTCAGGACTCTTCAGTTGGCAGAAACCACAAGAAACTGATTTTATTTTTTTTTAAAGATTTTATTTATTTATTTGACAGGGAGAGAAATAGCAAGAGCAGAAGCACAAGCAGGGGGAATGGGAGAGGAAGAAGCAGGCTTCTCGCCGAGCAGGGAGCCCGATGTGGGGGCTGGGATCATGACCTGAGCCGAAGGCAGACACTTACCGACTGAGCCACCCAGGCGCCCCAAGAAACTGGTTTTAGATGAGCACTTGCCTTTTAAATGTGCCAACAATGGGCATATCTGGGTTTCTGCCACGTACAGGACAGAGTACTTATATGTTGCATGTTAGAATAAGCAAGTCTGGGGGTGCCTGGGTGGCTCAGTTGGTTAAGCGGCTGCCTTTGGCTCAGGTCATGATCCTGGAGTCCTGGGATCGAGTCCCGCATTGGGATCCCTGCTCAGCGGGGAGTCTGCTTCTCCCTCTGACCCTCCCCCTTCTCGTGCTCTCTCTCTCTCTCTCTCTCTCTCTCTCTCATTCTCTCTCTCAAATAAGTAAATAAAATAAAATAAAATAAAATAAAATAATTAAAATAAAAGAATAAGCAAGTCTGCTTTATGGATCTAATTCTGTCTTTTGGGATTAATGACCTTAGAAGACAGGAGAGCAAGTGATCCCTGTGAGGAACATTCTAGAATTGCGGGCTCCCAAAAACCACATTATTTGTATGGTGGAAACTGACTTATGTAAGAGCCCATCCTGGAGGGAAAAACAGAGAGGAGCTGGACCAAGCAGGCCATGGGCAACAGGAAGGTTTCCTCAGAAGGGATGAAGGGAAGCCTCTGGGCTCTGTCTTTGGACGTTGTAAGGGGCCCCTAAGACCTGTGTTGCTTCGTAACATCAGATGGCCGCCTTATCTAGTTAGTGATTTAAAAAATTAGAGGTGTTCCAGGGATCATCTCTGTCTAGAATGTCCTGTTACTCTTAACTCTGCCAGTGATCACTGAGACCCATTGAGAAGGGTTACTGCTGAGGATTATATGGAAGTAGACAGTAAGTCTGGAGTCCTTGGAGTCGTTTGGAAGTGGAATGTAGTTCTTCACTGAAAAATCAGGGGCACCTGAACGGCTCAGTCGGTTAAGCGTCTGCCTTCGGCTCAGGTCATGATCCTGGGGTCCTGGGATCGAGTCCCGCATTGGGCTCCTGGCTCAGCGGGGGAGCCTGCTTCTCCCTCTACCTCTGCTCCTCCCCCTGCTTGTGCTCTCTGTCTCAAATAAATACAGTCTTTAAAAAAAGAAAAAGAAAAACTATGATGAAATTAGCCTCTCGAGTGCGTAAATGTGGAACATTTCTGTGTAAGGCAGATGCCATAATAAAAGTGAGATGCTGATTTAAGCACTAAAAGATGTGCATCTAGCTGGGGTGGCTATATTGGTACTACCGTGGCCTAAATCAGGCTGATAATGAAATTATTCTAAATGAAAAACTCAATTTTGAATGTGTCTGAAACAAAAATTTGACTAGGCACCATATTCATCTTTCAAATTGGTTTTCCAGTTTTATACATGGATGGTACTAACTTAACTTCCTAAGCTCCAGTTTGTGATTTATTTTTTAACTATAAACTATATCTATTTTTTCTATTCTATGATATTACCTATATATTCTTTCATATTCATCGATTTCATTTCATTAAATGATCTCGAAGCATGTTGGATTGTGTCAAGGTCCATGATGAAGAAAATATTCCCGTGGAAGTTTCCAGAGACCAAGTGGCTAGGCTTTTTTCTATAAAGAAGGCTTACCTTCTACTTCAGTGCTCTGCGTACCACAAAATTGTAGTGTCCCCATATGCAAATATATCTGTACTGTAAAATAGAAGCCCTCCATTATGACTCAAAAGGAATCATGTTTGATTTGCCTCTTACGGAGTGGGATTATGTCCTCATTCTTTCATTCAACTTTGGTTTGATGACTCCATAATGTACATGTAACCTTAGAAGAGGCAGGAGTGTGGGCCTCTGGGCCACATGCATAGCTAGTCCCTGAAATTCACATCTCTGGTATCTAACAAATTGAAGGCAAATTGGCATTTCATTTTTAACTCTTTAGGTAAAAACATTGTACCAAGCTGGCATGCATTTAACTGTGTTGCTAACCTCCAGATTAGTAGAACTTCATTGGAGGAACCTTAATAGATTTCTAATAACAAATGCTTTATTTCCTCTTAGTTCTGACTGAAGAAGCGAGGTCCGGAGCATTAAAATAGATCCATCAAATCTCATTATAATGCTTACATGGTCCTCCCCCGTCCCCCACCTTGGAGCACCTCCAAACAAACCACATCCTGAGATTTGAAATGTTTATTGGGACTTACGCTTTTAGATTGGAGGGAACTGAGACAGGGTTCCTCAGTCTTGGCACTACTTGGGGGGAGAGAATTCTTCATCATTGGGGGCTATCCTGGGCATTGCTGGGTTTTCAGCTGCACGCCCAGCCTCTACTCACTGGATGGGAGTAGCACCCCATGAATTGTGATAACCAAAGCATCTCCAGATGTTGTCACATGTCCCCCGGAGGCAAATTTGCCCCCGACTGAGAACCATTAATTTCGGATAATGCATTTATCAGTTGTTTTAGTAAAGCTTTACGTATACATGGAGCAGATAACTACAGAAATCATGGGGAAATGAGGGCATAACTAAGCTGAATTTCTAATCTTCGGATGCTTTAAATCATTTTCTCCTTTGGTTCATTGCCTTAAAATGGTGTGCATTGGGATGGGGAGGGGTGTGTTGTGTAACTGTGGGGACCACTGTCTTTGTTGCTTGTGGTGAATTAATGATGGGAATATCTAAGCAGCCGTCAGATTCATAAATCACTGGAAATGAGAGGGATAACACATAAAAGTCTTTCCCTTTTGTTTAGCAATTTATCATTTTGCCTGCACATTAATAAACAGAGCTCCCCCGAGGTAAGCCCTGGAAGATAAATATTTCTCCCTAATTTCCTCAGTTGTAGCCAGTAGATCACAAGTGGGTGGAGAGGCACTTGTCACCGCAAGTTGCTGGCTTCTTACCCTTCCCTTCTTCCAGCCAGGCCCGTAGCAGTGAATCACAGGTACGGAGTTAGAGCCACAGGTAACCAGGCTCTGTTTTGTTTCTGCAACAGGCACCAGATTCCCCAGCCCCAGGCTGTCAGCCAGGCCGAGCCGAAAACGTACGCTGTCCATATCACCGCTGTCCGATCACAGCTTTGACCTTCAGACGATGATAAGGACATCTCCCAACTCCTTGGTCACGATTCTCAATAATTCTCGCAGCAGCTCTTCGGCAAGCGGTTCCTACGGCCACTTGTCTGCGAGCGCAATCAGGTATGTGTTTTCCTGAATCCACGGTGTCTCTCTTTAATGAAGGGGCAGTGCCCGATTGGCCCGCGTTTGCGGGATTAACTCCCTCTGAGGATGACTACGATCGCACGACCCCGGGCCTGACCCGGGAGGCCAGGCAGATAACACTACAGTGAATTCCAGAGCCAAGGCCTGGGCCAAAGATCACCATTTGGCAGACTTGATTAGTAGCCTGTATGCAGGTACGTAGCTATTCCGTGACGGTGGAGTCCGCTTTGTAGGAGGCAGTGAGGATGGCAAATCCTTCGTCGGAGCCCCTCTTACTAATTACAGTTCTCTGGAGAGAAAACCCACTTCATACCTGGTCGTGCAGCACGTGGAAGGAGGGACAAGAGCAGAAAGCAGAAGAGCAGGCCTGGTGTAATTCACACTTGTTAACGATGGGGGGAGAGGGGTACATTTCAGGAAGGAAGAAAAGGTGTGAGCAGGATTTTTAAGGGAAGAGACGTGATGACGTCGGAAGGCATGTCTGTCAGAGGAAATGGGGCAAAGGAAGATTTCCTTGTTTTCCTATTAAGCATTTTTAGCTTAATTTGAAAGCCCTCTGTTTTGTCATCCTCCCTTGCCGTACGACGAGAACATTTTGACACTTCCTTTGGTGAAGTGCATTATGTCTGTGCTTGCACGTGAATGTACAAATACAGGCTTCTGTAAACATGCTTACTTGAAAACACTCCTTCCCGCTAATGATCAAACGTGGGCTGGTGTCAGTAAGCAGGGAATAAAAGTAAGCCAAGTGATGAATTTTAGGCGTGCTTACACTGCTTTTATCAGCTAATCATGCATGTACTGTTTTGAGCTGTGCTAGTTACCAAACGGTTGTTGTAGGCATTGAATTAGATCATGTCCTACTTCATTAACTAGGCAACCGTGGTTATCGACTTTAGTTATCCCTTCCCCTGAGTTTTTCCTCCCATAATTTAAGAGTTCAGTTCCTAGCAATCTTTTTGAACTGGAGTTTTGCAAACTATGGGTGATTCCTTGCTTTAGAAGGACATAGCAAAGGCTGTTTTCACCAGGCTTGCTTTGGATAAGTGAGGGTTTTGTTACTGGTGTGTTTCTATAAATGGACAGTAGCTTTCGTTCTTAGTTGATGGGTGTTCCGTGATGGATATACACATTAGGGAGACCCCAACAGTCTGGGGAAAAAAATGTTAGCAGTAGGGACACAGCATATTTACTAGAAATGATGAATAACATCGTTTTTTCCATAACATTCTCAATTACGGTTTTAATTCTTTGCTTGTTCAATTATCAACAATTCTTTTCAGCACACAAGTTAGTGTTTAAGTATTATAAGCCTTATGTTGATGTGATGTGCTTTCAATATGGTCATTCAAGGGTGGAAACATGGAGCAAAGCAAAAAACTCTGCGGACGTGATAGTCGTCAGGACATAGAGGGGGTGCCGGGATGTCTTCAGGATTAGCCACAGTCGTCACCAATGGAGGCTTTGGAGTTGGGCACATCTGTAGTCAGATTCCAGCTTTGCCACCAGCTCTGCAAACTGTCCTTGCCCGTCGGCTCTCTGCAGCTCAGTCTTCACACTTGTAAGCAACAGACCCGACACCCCGTGTAGGAGAGGACACATTTTATTAAAGCCGGCGTGGATGCGCAGTGCCAAGATGAAGACCCCGCCCACGGGGCAGAGTCTTGGGAGAGCTGATCCTGGATGGTCCGTCCAGGAGACGAGCTAGTGCGGCCCGGCCGTGTGACCCCCACGATCATCCCAGGCTGGCTCTGAGGAAGTGTGCCCGTCTCCGAACTGTGGCCTGGTTGTTCCTGCGCTCCTGGCAGATACTCCCGGCATCATGCAGACTGCCAATGACCATATCTCGGTTTGCTGAAATTATGTAACTATTATGTGGCTTGACTAGCAGTCATAGCATCAAAGTAGTAGAAATATGGCACACCAGGATATTCACAAAACTTACGTTCACACAGAATCCCGGTGAGCATTTATTTCTCTTGCTTCTCCTTTGTTTTTTCCCCCTCTGGCTTTCCGCCCAGCTAGCTTGACTTTCTCCAGCATCTCAGAGCCTCAGAATAGAATATGGTGCAGATGGTCACAGTGTTGTCTTTCTTTATTCTTACCCCCCACCTTCTCTGCCTTCTTGATCTGCTCACCTCTGCCCAGGTAACCTAGTACTGGATCCTGACTGGGACTGATCATTTTCCCCTGCCTCCAAGGAGCTCCACAGACCCTGCCATTCTCATTACAGCTGGAAGAAGAGGTTTGCATTCAAGACCAGTCAGGTCCCAGGAGAGCCTGCTATGGTCAGGGGTCCGGCCACCATGCACTCCTGCTCTTCCTTTGGAGCCTTTCCATTCTGTCTTCTCTCTGGCAGCCTGACCTCTCAGTCTTCAGTATCCACCCAGTGTGTGTTAGGAGCATCGGTAGCTTTTAATGCACATAAGGTATTTCAGATAACCCAGGATGACATCAGCTTGCCGTATAACACGATAATTAGAATAATTGTCATCAGCACCATTTGCCTGTCCTGTAGCTGGAGCGATGTTAGTGCTTTGCTGGCCCTGTTCCTGGTTTGATTCTGTGAACTAAAAACTGACTTGAGGAATAATCAGAAAAGTGGTAGGGAAAGGGAGGAAGGGCGAGCAAAGGTACAAAGCGTAGCTAACTGTCTTGGGAGGGAAAGATACAGGAGCGAGCGTGGATTGAGGGTGCGTGCAGTCTCTGCCGTGGACCAGGCAATGGGGTTGGGGCGAGAGGCACGCTCTTTGTTTCTGTGGCACAGAGATTTGGAAGAGTGTACTGTCACTCTTGTTTTACTTGTCCACGTAGTGGGTCTTTGCAGGAGGAAGTTGGAGAAGGTCACGTGCCAATATCCCAATCCCCTGCCTTGTACTGGACCCCAAAATGCATTTGACTTTTGCGCCGTTTTCTGGTGCCTGACCTGCTTCTGGTATTGGCCTGCAGAGTTAACGCTGTTGGTTGAGTTGTAAAGGTGGCAGTTTCTTTTCTTTTTTTTTTTTAAGATTTTATTTATATATTTGGCAGAGAGAGGCACAGCAAGAGAAGGAACACAAGCAGGGGGAATGGGAGAGGGAGAAGCAGGCTTCCCCCTGAGCAGGGAGCCCGATGCAGGGCTCGATCCCAGGACCCTGGGATCATGACCTGAGCCGAGGGCAGATGCTTAACGACTGAGCCACCCAGGCGCCCCAAGGTGGCAGTTTCATGGCTGCACACTGCCCCCCACAATACCTGTGTGTTCTCACCTTGACACCACTCAATGGATATTTCTTGCATGAAGAAATGAAGGAACTCATGGGGGGGGGAGGGGCAGAGAGACAGGGAGAGAGAGACTCTCCAGCAGGCTCCACACTCAGCGTAGAGCCCAACACAGGGCTCGATCTCACAACACTGAGATCATGACCTGAGCCGAAATCAAGAGTCGGACGCTTAACCGACTGAGCCACCCAGGCGCCCCTGAAGGAGCTCTTTAACGTGTAATTAGAATTCTCATCAGCCCCTTTATTAAAGGAACTTTCTGCATGGCGGATGAATAATTCTGATTTTCAGAATGTTACAATCTTTATGAATAGTATATTAAATGCCCATATGTTGAGAGCTACAGAGAGATAGAGGGATGATACAAAATAAAGGGATAAAAAAAGCAAATGCCTACCTTTGTGTATGATTCTTGTGTTTATATATTTAGTTAATAATTCAGACTGCTATAAAAATACCATAGAAAGCACATATTTATTCACAAAAGCCCCTTGGCGTACTCGATTATGTCTCACTTTTCAACCCTGTTGTCCAAGTGTACATCACAAATCTTATTCTTTTATATATCATAACTAAAATGACCGTTCCGAAAAAAACCTGTGCACTTGGAAAGGTCGTTGTGAAATATTTGGCCGTCTCAAGAAGTTTTAACTTGTCCATCTCCCTGAAGACTCCCATCTAAGCCTAGATGATTCACATTTATCAAACACAACCTGTGACCTTCACTCTCTGTGGTTAGGGTGGATGTTATAAATACCCAGTTAATGGCAGCATAGTAGAAATACCTTTGCCTCTGCTAATACCTTCCCCTAGAAATTGCACCATTGTCAGAAGAGAGGGTTTCAGACGACCCTCCTCTTCTTGTAGTTTCCTGCCAAAGGTAAACGGAATGAAGAAATGAGTAACCCGCTCATTTCCAACCCACCAGCTACAGCGTTCTCGCTTTGAGTTTATGGCTAAACCGAAGATGGGCTTGTGTCCTCAGTCGTCTTGGGTCTGGCGTGGCCAGGACAGACACCTCGATGAAAGTGGGAGTCGGGCACCACCAGTGGGACAGGCTGCGTGGCCGGCACCGTGGGCTGTGGCTGGGGTCGGGACAGTGGGCTGTGTTCCGTGTCCTGCAGCGGCCACCGTCTCGCGTCCCAGGCCCCTGGAGGAAGCAGGTGTCCGTTGCCACTTCCCGAGGCAGGAGAGGGACCAGCTCGGCCTCCACGGCAGCTTGGCTCTGGGCTTGTTGATGCCTGTTACAGGCTGGGTGGGACACAGCGAAGAACAGAGTGAAGGGGAATACAGTGCCAGATGACCAGTGCCCTGAAACTCTGATTACTTTTTCTGAAAGTGGTGACAAACTTCTCCCCCAGCAGCCGCAAGAGTGATTAATACTGAGAAAGATGGTTTTTATTGCCTCCCATATGTGGTCATTGGTTTTAGAGAGCACTTCATTTCATCAGTTACTCGTTCATCCCCCCCCCCAATATTTAGCTGCATATTCAGCTCTGTGCTAGTCACTGCTGGGCATGGGGGCTACCAGGATGGATGAGAGGCAGGACGCCTGCCCTCACTGAACTCCTGAAGGGGAAGAGCCTCCAATCAGGTACGAATGAATGAGTGGACCAGATAAGGCCGTGGGATGGAGAAGCTTGGGTGCTGAGGGAGTCTCAGGAATCCAGGGGCCAGATGGTAGTTAACAGGAAAGGCAGGCTGGGGCCCGGTTATGCACAGCCCTGGGCCCCTGATCCGGGAAGAGCAGGAAGCCTTCGAAGCTCCCAAGGAGGCTGCATTGGTTTCGGGTGGAGGGAGCTGATACTCAGGGAGGCCAGTGGGCTGGATCAAAGGCACTCCAATACTTTGGGGGCTGAACCTGGTGCGGCTGACTCTGCACTTCCTCTTTCTGTCCCCAGGCTTCTCTCTTAGGACTCTCCGATGGGAGGCCTGGCCAAAAGGATTGGTAGGAAGTGCTCTTCATAAGAGAGGAATAATTCCTGATGATGTCTTTGAAAAACTGATTATGCTTTTTCTTTGTCTTTTTTTTTTTAAGATTGTATTTATTTATTTGAGAGAGAGAGAGCGCACAAACAGGGTGAGGGGCAGAGGGAGAAGCAGACTCCTGGCTGAGCAGGAAGCCCGATGCAGGGATTTGATCCTGGGACCCCGGGATCATGACCTGAGCCGAAGGCTGATGCTTAACTGACTGAGCCGCCCAGGCACCCCTGATTTATGCTTTTTCTAACCATCTCTGCATGGCTGAATAGTTACATGATTTAGGTGCTTCCAGCCTAACCTCATTGGAGAGGGTGTCACTGCTATTCATGTTCCCAGAGGTCTTGTCTGTTTAATGGCAAGTGGCTTTTAAAGCCTGTTAGAACACTTGTCATACAAAGCCAAATGGATTTTTTTGTCCAAAGCAGCTTCCACGGAGTGCGTATGCCTCGGTGTAAATGTTGGGGTGGTACTTCCTTGTTTTGTGAGGGTGTGGGCCTTATTCATGTGCTCGTTGCTTCGGAGGCTGCTGGGTTTTCCAATAAACTTGCCCTGGGAGGTTTTCTGGACGGAAGTGGAAGCTTTCTTTCTCTCCTTTCAAATAGAAGCCCCTGCAGGCATGTGTGTCCCTGGGTCTGTGCATAGACAAGTAAGAATAGGTGTTGGCCGATTCACAGCAAAACTGGGAAGAATTGTTCTTACTTGGAATGGCAGCTGTGGGGCAGTAAATTGCACGGCTACAGCCAGAGAGTGGACAACTTCGTTAGTGCCCCTGCCCCAGCGCAGCCACAAGGTCGGTTTTGATGAGAAAGCCTCCCCCTCCTCCCCTCCCCCACTGCCTTCTCTGTTCTTGAAGCCAGTGTCTCACACTGTGGGGCTGTCCTGTTACCAAGCGCTGACCGTCGCTCATGGTTTCATGAGCCAAAGAGCGCGGAGAGATGCGATACTGGAAAGCAACTCTCCCCGTTGGATTCTTCACACAGAAATTGCAGTATGAAGGTTCTTCTTCTTCTTTTTTTTTTTAATTATGTTATGTTTGTCACCATACATCACATCATTAGTTTTTGATGTAGTGTTCCATGATTCATTGTTTGCGTATAACACCCAGTGCTCCATGCAGAACGTGCCCTCTTTAATACCCATCACCAGGCTAACCCATCCCCCCACCCCCCTCCCTCTAGAACCCTCAGTTTGTTTCTCAGAGTCCATCGTCTCTCATGGTTCATCTCCCCCTCCGATTCCCCCCCTTCATTCTTCCCCTCCTGCTATCTTCTTTTTTTTTTTCCTTAACATATATTGTATTATTTGTTTCAGAGGTACAGGTCTGTGATTCAACAGTCTTACACAATTCACAGCGCTTACCAGAGCACATACCCTCCCCAGTGTCTATCACCCAGCCACCCCATCCTTCCCACCCCACCCCCCACTCCAGCAACCCTCAGTTTGTTTCCTGAGATTAAGAATTCCTCATATCAGTGAGATCATATGATACATGTCTTTCTCTGATTGACTTATTTCGCTCAGCATAACACCCTCCAGTTCCATGCAGTATGAATGTTCTTTTTTTTTTTTTTTTAAAGATTTTTATTTATTTATTTGAGAGAGAGAATGAGAGAGACAGAGAGCACATGAGAGGGGGGAGGGTCAGAGGGAGAAGCAGGCTCCCTGCCGAGCAGGGAGCCCGATGCGGGACTTGATCCTGGGACTCCAGGATCATGACCTGAGCCGAAGGCAGTCGCTTAACCAACTGAGCCACCCAGGCGCCCCCATGCAGTATGAATGTTCTTAATCCCAGTGCCCAGGCGTAGAGTCATACATAGTCAAAGTATCGCATTTCTTTTCCTTTCTTTCTTTTTCTTTCTTTCTTTTTTCTTTCTTTCTCTTTCTTTCTTTCTTTCTTTCTTTCTTTCTTTCTTTCTTTCTTTCT
>NC_058414.1:11388375-11413018 GCF_002201575.2 Neomonachus schauinslandi
TCTTTCTTTCTTTCTTTCTTTCTTTCTTTCTTTCTTTCTTTCTTTCTTTCTTTCTTTCTTTCTTTCTAAGATTTTATTTATTTATTTGATGAGAGAGACACAGCGAGAGTAGGAACACAAGCAGGGGGAGTAGGAGAGGGAGAAGCAGGCTTCCCGCTGAGCAGGGAGCCCGACATGGGACTCGATCCCAGGACCCTGGGATCATGACCTGAGCCAAAGGCAGACGCTTAACGACTGAGCCACCCAGGCGCCCCAGCGCGCATTTCTTTTAAGGATGTTTCCAAAATTCACATCTGAGCAAAATACAGCGACCCAAGCAATTGAAAAACACGTGTTTGTCGGTAGTTACCGATGACCTTATATTTAAAACAAGACATTTCCTAAGTAGGCAGAGGCTCCGCGTATTCTTCACACTGGTAGGAAGTGGCGCGGGTTCTAGAAATGAACCTGGAAACGAGTGAGCCTCTCTGCTTAACCAGGTGGAGGTGAGACGTGTGGGGTACTGTTTGCTTCCCCACAGCCTCCCCCCACTTCTCCCCCTGTAGGGTGTGCGTTTACTCAGAGGAGCTGGGGCCCTGCATGTGGTGGGAGTAGCCATCCCTTGGTGACTCAAGGGAGAGTCACCATTTTGGTTGGGAGTCCTTAAATAATCAAGCGGAAACCTTTACCTTTAAGTGCACAGTGGCTGGGTGATCCAGCCTCTTGCCATCCTTCTGATACTTCCTCTATTTATTTTCTTTATTTTTCTTGAATCACAGATCTCTTCGGTATTGTAATCAGCTCTGTTTACCCTTCCGATGTAAAGGACTGCAGCAGGCCAAATTATGCCACTTTATATCCTGTTCCAATACTGCATTATTGGGCACACCCCCCACCCTGTTGCCCCCACCATGTGTAGAATGCCTCAATTGTTTTTAAAACATATGTGGGCTTATCTGATAGCCATTTTAATTGCATTTCATCCATCTGACCTGAATATTAATGACTGAAATACCTTTATGTGTGGTAGGGTTGAATAAATGTTTAGTGAGTGATCTTCTGCAGTATGAACTTTTAGTGTCCCCACTCACATGTCATTCTAGGAATTAAATATAAATTTGATGCACGGATTGATCACAAGGTTTTTGTACAAATGTTGGCTCACATTACTTCCTTGGTGTGAGGGGGAAAACAATGTTGTGAAAGTGAAAGATGATTATGAATTTCAAAGTTCCATGTATTGATTGTAATAATATATCACTTTCTAGTTGCAAAACTTATTTTATGCTCTGGGACTATAAGTGGGATAGATAAAAAGTCTTTGGTTAAAACTTACTGAATTGATGCAGGATTTC
This sequence comes from Neomonachus schauinslandi, assembly GCF_002201575.2. Taxonomy (NCBI): domain Eukaryota; kingdom Metazoa; phylum Chordata; class Mammalia; order Carnivora; family Phocidae; genus Neomonachus; species Neomonachus schauinslandi. Next base: position 11,389,710 of record NC_058414.1, read on the forward strand.
ATGTGTGCATTTTAGGACATTTATTTCACTTAACATTTTCTTTCTACTTACACTCCAAATTCAGCTAGATTGGGGGTAGTTGCTGAGATTCCCAGACAGGAGACTTCCAGATAGGTGAGGTGTGACTACGCTATTTACTGCACATTAAGAAACAGGGCCCAATTTGCAAAACTTGGCCATACTTTGCAAAAGAGAATTGACAAAAATTTACCTCTGATTTTTGATAGAGGATAAATACATCAAAAGTTTTTCAAAGATTCAAACTTTGGGAGCTTTCATTTTAAATCTTTGGAAAATAGGATAACCGGTTCCCACTCAGACAACAGTTTGTTGATCACTGTTAACTCAGCTCAAAGCTGAGCATAAAGGGGGAACTGACCGTGAGTATTTTGGGGGGTTTTTTTGGTTTTTTTTTTATGTCGATGTGCTCAAAGCTCTATCGCTGAGTCACCAAACACAGAGGAATGCTCCTTTAAGGTATTTTATAAAGCAAAAAATTCTATAACTGTAAATCTGTTCTAATGGATAGAAATTATATTGGGTGGATGAGGACACTGTCCATATTGTAGTCAAGGACCTAAAATCCACACCTTTCTCCTTTTCTGCCCTTGAGAAAAGTAAAGGGCAAATTAATATTGAAATCAGTTTATTCTGGGCGCCTGGGTGGCTCAGTTGGTTAAGCGACTGCCTTCGGCTCAGGTCATGATCCTGGAGTCCCAGGATCGAGTCCTGCATCGGGCTCCCTGCTCGGCAGGGAGTCTGCTTCTCCCTCTGACCCTCCTCCCTCTCATGCCCTCTCTCATTCTCTCTCTCTCAAATAAATAAATAAAATCTTAAAAAAAAAAGAAATCAGTTTATTCTGGCTTAATAACTCTTGTCCTAGAAAAGTGTTTCTCGGAGTGTTTTGCAAGGATCACTAGTTTCTAGAAGCTCTTCCAAATACTGTTTCAAACTGTGTCTGGGCTGGGTCACCTAGAATGCACATCCCATGGTGACAGCTCAGTGGGATCTGGGGACTGTTGAACCCATATTCCTCAGACTTCTGGACTTGAGCACTTCTTTTTCCTCTCCTTCAGAATACTTACTTTTGGATTGTTGTCTCAGGAGGCCTATGACCTTGTTAGCGCATTGCTTGGGAAGATGGGGGCCATGTGACACTTTTTCTCCTAGTCTCATCAACTAAATATAGATAAATAATTTATAAATGTTTGTGTATTTTAAGTTACTCCGTCTTTCCCATAGTCATTTGGAAAAGAAGTGAAAGCTGAAATTTTTTTTTCAAAATAATATTTAATATGTTAAATATTGAGTGAAGAGAATCCAGATATCAGATTATAAAATTAATCTTTCTGCATGGGATCCACAGGAAAGAATAGGGTGAGCAGAAATGTAAAAAGGCTTTGAGGACCAAGTTTTAAATTAGGCCGTGTCCTGCTTCAGAGGACACAGAAGAGATTTATAAAAATTTTCAACAATATCAATACTTTAATTTCTAGGAAATTATGGAATGAATGCAAGAACTATTTAGGAAGCTTTTTTTTTCAGGGTTTCTAAAGGTTAGGATTTATCTTTTCTTTTTAATTCTGACCTCTGCAATCGGCAAAGACTATCCTCAGCTGCTAAAGTTCTGTAGAAAGACATGAATCTAGACAATAGCTTTGTTTAGACCATTTTATAGACACATTGTCCAATTGTAGTTTTCAGAGGAAAACATGTTTTTCTTTGAATTGACTGTTCTGGGTGTGATAGGCCCCAAAAGAAGTCCACATCTTAATCCCAGGAAAGCATGAGCCTCTTACCTTGCACGGCAAAAGGAATCTTGTACCTGGGATATTGTTAAGGAGTTTGAGATGAGGAGATTACTTGGGATTATTCGGGTGGCCCTGATGTAATTAAAAGCATCCTTTTAAGAGGAAGGTGGGGGACCAGAGTCAGAGTCAGAGAAGAAGGTCGGAGTGATTCGGAGCCACAAGCAGAGGATGTGGGCAGCCTCTCGAAGCTGCAAGAAACTCCGGAAGAACGCAGTACTAGTTTCATGAGCCAGGGAGATAGTAAGCGTGTGTCGTTTTCAGCCACTAAGTTTGTGGTAATTTGTTGCAGCAGTGAGTGGGCACCAATACACTGAAGAAGAGATTCAGTCGCTCACGGACTCAATATTGAGGGCCTGCTGTGTGCTGGGCAGCGTCCCCAGCGCCAGAGGATCAGCTCATGGGGACCTCATAGTCTAGACGGAGACAGGGCGTGACTTCAGAGAGCGTGGGTGTGGCTGGGGAACAGAAGTGTCCAACAGTAGAAAGTGAGCGGACCCATCGTGCAGGGGGTCTCGTTTTGCTGGGGCCATGGTCTTAGAAGGCCTCGCTGTCCGAGGAGGTGACATTTAGCTAAGACCCGGCCGACAGAAAGGATGTGACCGTGCTGAGCTCGGGAAGGACACGGCAGTACCAGTGGGCAGGGGGCTCTCCTGCTTCCCACGCCCCCTCCCGAGGCGGAGCTTCTTAGGGCCACTTCGAGTCAGAGAGCAGGAGTGGTGACTGACCCCTGACTCCCCACCTGCGGGAATTCCTCATCCGTTCTTTCCACACGTTCTTTCTGTTGTTGTCGACATCCCCACGCGGTGGCGGGACGTCGCCCATCCTCCGCTTCTTCCTTACAAACCGTCTCCACCTCCACGTGGGGTCTTCTGTGAGCAGGAGCCTTGGCTCCGGATCCTTGCTGATGCTGTGACAGAGCCAAGAACGACGTGTGTCATCGAGTCCCTCAGAGGCTCTGTGATCTGGATGAGCCTCTAGCTTCCCGCAGCACCAGCTCTGCAGGTGGGGACCAGGCCTGCCACCGCCCGCCCCTTACACGTGGCGGACAGAGCGTTTCTGTGGCCGGCTCCTTACGAATAAGCAGTGAGGTTGAACACACTCAGCCGTTCTGCCTGGAAGTGACATGGAGTTGACATGGATTTTGGAGAATGCTTATTCCTGGCACCTGCTTTTATCAGCACGAAAGCAGCCCCGAAAGGGGATGGGACGTTCCCCAAATGTGTCAAAAGCTGTCCCTGGCCTTCCCGATGTCAGCTGAGGTCAGACCGAGTGTAGCTGAGGATGGAGCCCTCAGCAGGAAGCTGGGCCTTGCTTTCCTTCTCTCTTGACATCTTTTTGAAAAGTAAAAATGGACCCATCCTGCCTGGCTGTGAACATCTGTAAATTGCTTATATACACAACTGAGGGTGTGTTCTGCCTTCTGAAATGTTTTCTCTAGTGGCCTCGATTCTTAGTCAGGTCCTGACTTTTTGAGCCCCCAAATGTTGTGCCTTCCGGAATTAAAAGTGTCCGCTCCCACGCCTGCCCGATCGTGTGGGCTCAGGAAACTACAGGAAGGTGTCTGGAGGCTCCTGCAAACTCTGTGTCACATTGTAAATATATGTGTAGTGGGGTCTTTGGGTTTTTGCTTTTTTAATGAGTAGAATAAGGTAGTTATACTCAGTAATACCCATTCACCAAAAGGAAAGGGGTGGGGGTGTTAAATCATTGTGTTTTTTGATGAATGGCTTGTACGCTGAAAAATAAATTGGACAAACTGGCATAGAGCTCAGTGAACATGAAATCAGCTATTAGAAGAAAGCTTGTGAACAAATTCTGGGGCAGATATGCATCTTTTGATTAATGCCCTATCAATCATCCACACGGCTACCTTAGCGGAGTCTTGCTGTAATCATTCACAGTTGCTTTCGGAAACACGGGCAGAAACTATAGCACGGCAGAAACAGAATATTATTACTGATTTTTCCCTAACTTGCCATGAACAATGACTGTTTTCACCATGTTTCTGCTTGCCTTTATTACAGAACTACAATGCAGAATGAAAGGAGAGTTCCTCCAAGCTGGGTGAAATTCTCCGAGGGTATTCTTTAATGATATTCAGTCTTAAATGGGCAAGCTATTGTAACGCAAGGTTCTCTGTAGGAATAATAGTAATGTAATCCCATTGAAGCCGCCTTTCATGGATTGTAGTCAAATAGGCAAAACGTGGAGTCACGTTAATGAACAGAGTATATCTTTGGAATTATTACTTAAAGTTGTTGAAGTGGTTTGAATTTTGTTATTGTAATTATTATTATATTCTCAGTTAATGCGCTTACCAGCAATAGTAATTAACCCACCAGATTGGAAATTTGCATGAATTCTACCTTTGACATTACAAGAAACCCCGATTCTTTCTGGGTATTACACAGCAGGATGGAGGAAATATATATATATATTTTTTTCACGGATTATTTTTAAGAAGTAAATGTTCATGAATGCAATTATAGTTTTTCATGCATTTTTAAGCCATTGGCAAATTCCTCCAGAACACTTCATTCTTTTAAGAGGATTTGATTCCTAAACTGTGCCGGCACAAAGAACGATTTGACACCGTCTACCGGTTGAGAAATCTTTAGGTAATAGTGCGGCTTCCTGGAAACCCGCTGCAGGCTGGACGGTGCTGTGGCATAATGAAGTGGTGACAGGCATTAGCATGTATAATGGGCTTTCACAAACATTTAATGCTATTTAGCTGGGAGAGGGAGCCGTGCTCTCCTGTTGGAATATTCCTCCACCGAAGCCCATTGATCACCGATTTCAGCCAGGAGAGGTTAATCCATCAGCTTCTGTAACCAGACGGCACTGATGGAAATTCTTTAGGTGGCATTCTGGATGAACCAAGCTTTCCATCTTTACAAACAAATGAGTGATATGACAAGCATGGTGTTCAAAACACATTTAACCAATTGATTTTCCTTCCTCTTGTAATAAGATCTGGAGACATATGAAAGCACACAGCGTGAGCCGAGATTAAAGGAATTGCTCCATGCACGGAAACATACGGCCCTGAGAGCCAATAAAAGTACTATAAAGCATGTAGTCACCCATTCTCTTTTTTATATAAAGTTTGTTATTGCAATAAATAGCTGTTATTGAGCCGACGCCTTTTGTTTCCGTCGTGCTGAGCCTTATTTCAGGTCTGTGTGTCTGGGCGCAGGCACATGTGTGTCCTGGCTCAGTGGCTGCGTTTCTCTTGGAAGTGTCCAAGATGTTCATCGTCAACCGTTTTTACCTTCTGATTTCAATAGGGAGACCTGTCATTTGGGATGGTAGCACCAGGTGTAATGATGCAAACTTGGTGTGCTCGCAGTAATCTCTGCATTCGTGTAAACGAGAGCCTTCTACTCTTTCTTCCCCACCTGCAGCCCTGCCTTGAGCTTCACCTACCCTTCTGCACCCGTGTCTCTCCATATGCATCAACAAATCTTAAGCCGACAACAGAGCTTAGGCTCAGCCTTTGGACACAGCCCTCCGCTCATCCACCCTGCTCCAACGTTTCCAACACAGAGGCCTATTCCTGGGATCCCCACGGTTCTGAACCCTGTCCAGGTCAGCTCGGGCCCTTCTGAGTCCTCACAGGTGAGAGACACAGCTCGATGATCCGTCCTGTAATCGTAGGGGAGAGCCATGCCCAGCCCAGGAGCTCCAAGCGGGCCCACTACCTTGGCATTCTCGTGGCTTCCATGCCGCTGTCTTCCTAACCCAGGGCCATAGTCTTCAGGTTTGATGTGTGTGGCATGTGTGTGTTCCTCATTCAGCAGTGGCTTCCTCCCCCAGAGTCGTTTCTTCCTCGGTGGGACAGCAGGCTGCTTGATGAGGGTCTGTAACCCTACTCAGGGCAGTACGCTGCGTGAAGGGGTCACTCTCTCCACTGGCACCTCGAATCCTGTGATAACTTCATGGGACAAACCACACCGTGCCCTCTGCTCTTAACCTTCTCACTAATCCCGCTCAGAGAAGAGTCTGAATCCTCTAAATAAAGAACATTGTAAATTGTTTCTTTTAGTTTCCTATCCACCTCACAACTCTGTTCTTCTAAATACACTGTGGGAGCTCATGAAAGCCCAGGCCCCCGGCTCTATTCTTCTAGCTTTTAAAAGCCACTGGGAGTTTATTTATTTATTTATTTATTTATTTATTTATTTATTTATTTATTTTTAAGATTTCATTTATTTATTTGACACACATAGTGAGAGAGAGAGCACAAACGGGGGGAGTAGCCAGCCGAGGGAGAGGGAGAAGCAGGCTCCCCGTTGAGCAGGGAACCCGACTCAGGGCTCGACCCCAGGACCCTGGGATCATGACCCCAGCTGAAGGCAGACGCTTAACCTACTGAGCCACGCAGGCGCCCCTAGAAGCCACATGGAGTTTCCACTCCTGAGTGGGACCAAGGAGCTTCCTCATGGATGTGTTTTCTGGCCTCAGACACATTTTCCGAACTCTGCTGTCGTGGGATTGGAGCGTTACCAGAGTCCTTGTTCTAGTGCTACATTGGCCTGCTCATCTGCACTTGTGTGTTTTAGCTCTGGTCCCGCTCCTTGGAAACCTAATCTTTGTCTCTGTCTCTGTCCCCGCAAACGTCACCAGCAGAACAAGCCGACGAGTGAGTCCGCGGTGAGCAGCACGGGAGACCTGATGCATAACAAGAGGTCCAAGATCAAGCCCGACGAAGACCTGCCCAGCCCGGGGCCGCGGGGCCCGCAGGTGAGGCACCGGGGCTCTGCCGCTGGCCTGTGGCTCCCTCCAAGCTGAGGTCTCTCACAGAATTTCCGTATCCACCGTGTTCTTGGCCTTGGCCTTGGCCATCCCCACGCACTTGGCAGGAGGCCAGTGATGGAGTCTGACTCCCTTTGATTCCCTAACTCAGAAACGCTGCAGGAAGCTGTTGGGGGGCGGGGGGAGATAAACTGTAGCTCGTGGTGTAAGTGGTTGGATTAATTTGTTCCTGATCACTGATAGGGACCAAGCTTCAGTCCTGAGCCCTGGTCTTAGGCCCCGGAATACGAACTCCTGGCCCTAAGCCAGAGCTGGGCAGAGTTGATGATATTCCTTACACTGACCATGTTCTTATTTGTTCTCATTTTGCCTTTTCCCACTTACCAGGACGGAGGGATGGATCAAGGCACAACTAACCTAACTTAAGGCCAGTTAGATTCTGGTCCTTTCTTTACCCAGAGTCTTGAAAGTACGAGTTTTGAAGGTCCAATCTGGTCTCTTCTTTAAGGCATTTAGACCCTCTGAGTTTCCATTTTAAATGTGTTTATTATGCCTATAATATCATCTCCTAGGGTCCCTGTGCTTAACACAGGAAGGAGGTCAGTGAATATTAATTCCTGGAAATAGGGGTTGGACAGGAGTCTGGGCATCCACAGAATCTGGACCTTTCTACATCCGGGCTGCTCCAGCCCCCAGCTCAGACTACCTCCACCCAAATTTCCTTTCGAGCGAGCACTTTGAGGATGGAATGAATGGGTGTCGTAGGTTCTGAAATCCATCCTTTTCCTTGAATTTTCCTGGCCAAAAACCTTGCTGGTTACACCTAAATGCTCCTATGCAGTTTTTGTCATCCTGCCCCAGATGAGATCCCAAATCTGTGCACCTAGTCATCTCTCAGAATTCTGGAAATTGTTTGCATTTTCACTGCCGTGAAGCTGCCTCGGACAGTAGAAAAGACGCAGCTGCTAAGCTTTAGATGCTGTGGTTCTTGGGCAGCAAGCCGTATCCTCGGAGCTCAGAGGTTGAACCAGGAAGACATGATCCCTCTAAAACCCAGAAAGTGCCTGTCACAGCCTCCAAGGCAGGGGAAGGCAGAATTAGAATTACTGGTAAACCATTGCCCTGATTCCAAAATATGAGAATCAACAAATTAATACACGAAAAAGAATCTAACCGACAGAGAAAGGCCAGGCTTTTGGGTAAAGACTGCATGACCTAATTTAATTGCTTCTTTCTTATGGGATGACATTTTAATTTCTTTTTCTCTCTCGTATTCAGGGGCAAAGTTTGGCCTCAATTTCTTATCATCATTACGGTTGGGACTGTTGTTTTTAATCCCACATTAACAATCTCTGAAGATATATTTGGTAAATCGGAAAACACGCACACAAATGATTCCATACGTTTGACTTCTTCTGTCCATAAAATCCAGCTGCTAGACCTGGGCTCTGTTTTCTTTTCCCTGAAAAATTGCCCCAGGATGAAGACCCATGCAATCAGGTTTTTTTCTTCTTTTTTTCTTTTCTCTTATCTGTCCTTCCATTGTGTCTGATTTTTTTTTCCCCTCTCTCCTCCCTCCCCGCCTCCCCCCGGCCCCACCCCGACCCAGGAACAGCTGGAAGGAACGACTCTGGTGAAGGAGGAAGGGGACAAAGACGAAAGCAAACAGGAACCTGAAGTCATCTATGAGACCAACTGCCGCTGGGAAGGCTGCACACGGGAGTTTGACACCCAGGAACAGCTGGTGCACGTAAGTCGGGGGGACTCGGGAAGTGAGCTTTCCAACTACGTGACCTTTCCTGTGGGGTCGGCTTCCCTGACCCTGCGCTGAGTCAGGTTTCTTAGCTAGCAGGCTGCAAACTGGAGAGGGCTTTATGATTTTCTGAGAATAAAGAAAACTCTGAGCTATGGTGCTTGACCTGTTCAGTCAGCTAAAGCTTAGTGTAAAATTCAATAAAGTCTTCAACAGAGAGCGTAATGACTCTGATCCTGTAAGCCAGAAAACACTATTTTGAGTTTGCGTCTTTGACGGTTATTGAGTAATAGTAAGCTGGACATGAATTATTTTTAACCTTTTAACCAAGTTTGATTCTCCTCTCCTAGACCCAGCCATGGTAGGGAAAAAAAAAATTGTAGAGGTGGGGAATTCCTTTTCTTCTGTTCTGCCTTCTTTTTCCAAACCCTCAAGGCCAAGGAACCTCCCAGTATTTTATGCAGCAATTAGTACTCTGCGTGAGATAGGTAGATGCTTGGGGAAGCCATTAACACAGTTTCTTGACTGAAGGCCAACCCTTGCAGGGCGGGTAGTTCCATGGAAAAAGTGATGTGTATTTTTAAATGCGTCCGGTGGCATGGATTTTTGAAACCTGCAGCATGGTCAGACTGAGATCCACACCTCATCTTACTATACCATGTCCAGAAGTGTTGCCCCCGTGGGTTTTATTTCCAATAACGCAGTGCACTCCCCACACCCATGTGCACATACCTGATGAGGCGTATTTCCTTTGCCAGTGCTTCATTTGATTTGGCGCTTTCTTTCACGCCAGAGGAGTCTCCTTAGCCGATGGGACCGGGAGCAGCTGAGACGGAAGGGTCTCTCTCTCTCGATCATCGAGACTAGACAGCGTAGGCTCATTGAGGCATTACGGATGGTCTGCTGTGTGTGGCCGGTTCACCCGCTTGTCCAGTGACAGAAGATCCGACAGAGAAGCAGGGCCCCGCCCACCCCACACGCACACACCACACACACTCGCCCCGTTGTCTCTTCTTTTCTAGTAACTTTTAATTTTAGATGACCCATATTTCTTGATAACACTTCTCCATTTAAACGCTAAAATTATACAATTCTTGACACATCCCACATTTTCCACCGTCCGCAGGAACTTCTCCAGGGTGTCGTCTGCAACTTGGCTCCTCCTCTGTGATGTATTCCACACGTTGTCATCACGGCAAAGTGTTAAATAGACCGTTTGCCAGGATTTGCGATCCGTTAGGTACAGAATGTTTTGAGGAGTTAACATGACATCAGCAGGGCTCCCCCCCCACCCACATTTCTTTCTTAATCATGTCTCCTTGTAATTGTGTAGGAAGAATTATAGATTTCTCAGCACAGCAAGAAACCTAGAAAGTCAAATGTTTTTAATTAAGGTAGATTTCCAGATTTTTCCATGAACTTAATTCAATTCTTTCTCTTTAATTTGAGGCAAGTGTTATTTTTAAGCCAAGCCTTACTTAATGGCCCTTTCTTCTTGCTGACTTTTAATGGAAACCACAGACATGGTCCTACCAAAGGGGGAAAAGAAAAAGTTTGGAATTTTTCTTCTAGTGTAGGGAGATATTCCCGAAGAGTGCAGTATGCCAGGGCTACCCTTAGTGATAGAAGGAGTGAATAACCCACATGAGGGGAACGGTTTGCATGAAAACTGCCATCGCGAGCGAGATGTTACCAGAGCTGCTTGCGTCCTGAGAGGTGACACCGTCCCATGGTGCCTTTTCTGAGAATAAGTCATTGTATTTTCCAAGGAGGGCTGTGATTATGGTTCAGCTGTTACCAGATGCGGGATGGAGCAAGAGCTTATTCGGAGTCTACATTTCAAAGGAATCGTGTTCCTCATTAGAGACCAGGTTTGATGTAGCGTTTTTAACCTTTCTGCTACCTACTGAATGCGAAAGCTTTTAAGAGACAGTGACTCTTGTAGGTGTATTTAATCTCAGTGGCGAAAGGCTTTAGGGAGTGATGATGTTTTAGCAGAGACCTGAGTAGTTTTGCGGTAAATCTGCTTAAACGATCAACTTGAATGACCACCGTGTTGTGTGTCTTATCGTAAAAAAATCTGACTGAATCCACATACAGGGGAAATTTTTGATTCCAAACCAGCTAGAAGGAATTCATGTCAGGAGTAGGAGAAAATCCAATGTAGTACCTTTATGATGTTAATTTTAGTCTGAGATAAATTACATACATTAAGTGGATTACAGTTATAACTTGGCCACAACCTAAATAAAAACACTAGGGCATGTCACTTATTTTCCACCTTTCTACTCGTTACCTGAAGTGCGGATATTGCCAATGTGTGCGTTTCAGTCGATTTTACTTTGCATGACATGCAAGTACCTTCCTCCCGGTGGGCGTTATCTGGTTGCATCAGCAGTGACCTGGGATAGCACCAGCACTTTATTCTTTGCTGATTGAAGGAATAGCTCCATACCCACCTAATTATTTTGGTGGCAGGTGGAAAAAATACCAGTGGCAAACCCCAGTTTTTTTTTAAGGACGGAGGGAAGTCTTAACCGTTTCCATTCCCATGGCTCTCCTTGGAGAGACGGCATTTTGTGAATTAGCTGAATTTTCATGCTCCATGCGACCAAGAGGCAAGGTGTTAAACCATTCTGATGCTCTGCCTTATTTATAGCCATGACCCATTCTTTTTCCCCCTCTTACAGTTAATAGAAAGATTCATGATTCTTCATGGTTGTCTATCTAGGGCCTGACAGGCCCGACTGCCTGCTAGAGCAAGTCACTATCTATAATTGATATCCTTCCGCGGAATAGGGTGCTGGCTGCAATTGAAGGGCTTTGCTGAAAGCTCTTAAATCCTGACGAGTTCTCCCCTTGTTCTGGTTCAGTCGCTGAGCTGCACGGTTGGAATTCCAGAGCCATTTGAACTTGGTGCAAAAGGGAGACATGTGTTTCACATTAGCCAATCACAAAGTTGAAGAGGAGAATTAGGACGCGGCGGGCTCTGCCCGCCAGGTAGTCTCATTCCCAGCGTAATGCGCTCCGTGTTCTCTTAAACATTACCTCGTCCCATTACTGGCCCAGCAGATGCGCTAACCGTTGCCTTTCCCTTCTCTTCTCCTTTATTGCAAGCGCCTGTCCTCCGCCAGGTGTGTGTTTATTCTAGGTTTGCTGTAGGGTCTTTATCACGGGGATGTCTAATTAATTTCTCTTCCCAGCAAGGTAATTATAATTGGGCTTAGTTACTCTCAAGCTAGTATTAAATTTGTCATAAATTGACTTCTGTGCCCAGAAGCTAAGAAGACAGATGTATATTTTTGTTAACCAGGTTTTTGTTATACTTTGTCCCTTTCTTGGTGTCAGTTAAAATAGAACAGAACAAGAGAGTAAAAAGGAGATCCGGTATAAAAATGAATTCAAAGCACCTTTGATTAAGACTGAATTGATTATTGATTTGTTGAGATGCAAACGCTTTCTCTTTCCTTGGCATCTGAAAGCATGTATTCTAACACCTCAAAGTAAGTTGGAAAGTCCACATTTTCCCTTCAAGTCCAAATTAATTAGACTCTCTTTTTGCTGTTGTGCACGGCATATTACAAAAGACACGAATCTTACATTTAAATTTATTTCTGAAAGTGGCAGAATGTTGGTTCTCAACATGTTTTCTGGTTTTGTTTTGGCTTTTTTGGGGGGGGAGGGCATGCAAAAAACTCAACTTCCATCTTCTGGCCTGGCCTCGCGCGTGGATGAGGGAGGCTTCCAAACCTTCCTGAGACCCATTTCCCGCTTGCATTCCTTCTGTCCTAGAACTCAGTCCCACCTTCGGCTCTAGGAGGGTCGAGGGGTCTGAAACAATGCACAGCGTGAGCCCAAGTTAGTCATTTCTAGGTTCTCCGAAACCTGCCCGCGTTGTTTCTGAATGACATGATACGGCCCATCAAAGTTTTTGATTTTAGAGGCTTTTTCAAAAGAGGAAATTTATTCCTAAAAATGCGAAGAATGTGCACCTCAGTATGGGTCACCACCGCTCGGTGGCTGGTGATGCTTGCAAATGTCACTTCCGGGACCCGGAGAATGAAAGTAGTATCCTCACCATCCCTAACGTCCACCTGTTTGCTGTATCACTGTATTCCTTGACCCTCTATTTCAGTGACGGAACCCTCTTTCTGCTTTAGAAGTAACACTTATAATATTCTTTCCTAAGGTCTGAAAAATCGTCAAATTATTTTTTTTAACAGTTTTATTCCCCACGCCCTCCCCAGCCAAATGAGTCTGCAGAGAGGGCCTTAGGCAGGTGAGGGACCCGTCTCCTGCTAGTGGGGCGGAAGGGCAGAGAACGTGAGTTGTATTTATATGAGTCCCAGCTTCAACTGGGTGGCATTTAAGTCCCTGTGTTCCTTTGTATCTTTTAAGCTGGGTGTCAGAAATTCACCTTTTTGTAGAGTGATTAACCACCTACTTGGATTTTAAATGCTTTCATATGCCACGAATTTTGATCTCTAAAGCCTGCTGTCGGTTCTTTTATCAGAAGAATACAGTTATAATCACCTTTGCTGCCGTTTGAAAACAAATTCTGTACATAGGCAGCATGAAAATGAAGGGCTTTCTTTTTAACATCCTAGAGATTTAGATGTAAAGAAGGCACATCTAATCTGTGAAGAATTGGTGGATCCCTAGAAACGGGGTGAAGTTAGGATGTGTTGAAGACATTATTTTCATATTAATACCATGATCCTAAATTTGCATTTTAAATGTTTTCCATCTAATTTTGATCCCTTTGCTAAAGTTGCATTGTATATCCTTACCTAAGAGAAAATGGAGTGTAAGATGCGATAGGGGTCTCAGATACGAGGCAGAAATTAGTTTTGTGTGCACATAAAACGTAAAACGAATGAGTGGAGATTTTGATCTTCTTTTCCCTACATGGAGTTGCTAGTTAATTTAGTTACTCTAATTATTTGGAAATATTGCATGTAAAATACAGGCTCCGAACCACAAACTTCAAAGCCATCCTTTGACAATTGCGCCTCGAGGGTCACGTTTTTAAAGCTAGGAACTGAATTGCACCTGCAGAAATACTTTCCATAGAGAAAGGAGAGAGCCTGAGTGGGAGGTGGGGGGGGTGGCACGAGGGGCCGTGTGGGCTCCTGGGGCCAGTGGGATTCTGCATGGCAGCACCATCTCTGCCCTGACCCTTGGGATGACCTCCCTGGAAACATTTGACTCTCTAGAATGCTATTTTCTCACTTTTCATACTGTGAAACACCCGTGAAAATAAATGCCCTCCCCAACATCCAAGGCCGAACGGAGATCGCATGCAGGAGGCCTAATGAGAAACAGACAGAGGGTTGAAAAGAGTGCCTCAGTCTCCCTTTGTTTTATGTATTTGTTTTTGCAGGTTGCGTTGGGGAGGGGAGGGGAATGGCGCTTGGGTCTGTGGCTTCTGCATGTCAGTTCTCAGGCTTATTTTATATTCATTGTTGCCGAACCTGCTCTTTACTGAGGCGGGGACCCCGTTCTTCCCGGCGTAGTTCTGATAGATGGGACTTGGCCAAGCCATTTCACCTCCTTGGACCTCAGTTTTAGTAAAAACAAGTGAAAGATTTGAATTAGATAGTCCTCAGGATAGGGATGGCAAACAGGTTTCCTCTCAAGGGCCCACGTATTGGCTGGCAGCCACCTGGGTGCTGTGCTGAGCTCCCCCCCCCTCCACCCCCCTCCACCCCCCTCCCCGGCACCTGCAGCAGGGGAGGTGGGTGGGGTGGGGATGCACGGTCGGTTATGGATGGCTGCCCCCAGGTGGGGTTTTGGAGAAGGCAGTCACATGTTATCTTTTTCCCAGGATCTTTTCCACCCCGTAGATTAAGTGCCCTCCAGAATAATCGTATTTAATATTTCTAGGATGTGGTTTTTTAATTACTTGAGTAATTATGAAATTATTAAAATTTCCCCTTTACTAAGGGTTCTTACCCCTTGAACGAAGAATAAGAAATCAATATTTCGAGTGAGATGTCACTGGTACAGAATAATGTGTTAGTTACTTTCTTAAGTTTATTTTGCCCTGGGGTACCCCAGAAATGTTTCCTTGCACACCCTCCCCCCCCCCAGAATACTTCATCAGAAATTTTAGCCAAGTAACTCTTTCTGCCACTTGGAGACGATTTTCCTCTGAATTGGTTCTGAATGCTACTTTGGGTAAGATTCCCTGGAATGTTCTCCGCGGGCCCACTTTGTACAAGAAGGAATGATGGTCACTTCGGGCTGGGCTGCGTACCTCGTGGAAACGTACTTGCCTGTAGCCATGTGTCTTCTTGTGTGTCGGGAAAAAGGATGAGCTGATAGTAGCCGATCAGGCTTTTGCTCAACTCCTCCCCGAATACTTCCAGGAGCCGCCTGCATGCTGCCCACTGCCCCTGCTTCGTGGTGGGCTTAGCCCTGACCCTCCACGCCTGGTCATTCTCAGGGGAAGGGCGAGACAAAGAAACGTGAAAGCATAGGGTGAGTAGCATATAAGACAGAACATAATGATGCCAGAACTGTGTGGTTGAGATACCGGGGCTTAGAAGAAGGGAGAAGCGCATAAGGAATATTGGAAAAGGCCTCTGGGAAACGGGAGGGAAACAGGTTTAGGTCAAAGCAAAGCATGGGGGTCAACTTTTGAGGCACGAGGATGAGGACGATGATGGTGATGATGGTGATCGTGACTTTGTAAGAATACATAGCACCTGATCCGAGAGAATCCTCGGGCTTGCCGCTGTTCTCCTGTGACGGTCAAGGTCCCTTGCAAAGCTGACAGACCTGGGCTCAAAGCCTGCTGCTTTCTACCCTAGACACATCACATCCTTCTCTCTGAAATAAGGGTAATAATAGTGTTCACTTCACGAAACAGCTGGGGGAGTTGCTTAAAAATTATACTCAAGAAAATGTTACTGATAATTTTTCTAAAAGGGAAAAGTGTAAAGACATTTACTAGCTGATAAGTTCATGCACTTTGCCTATAAGAACATGGTTTAGGTTGGTATTCAGGCAGCTTTGGGGTTGGCATGTCACCATGAAATTAATAATTGTGTAAAGATTCTGACTAGGCCCCTGGTTTGTGAACCCCTAAGAAAGAGGGACTGGTGGGGTCTCCGGCTCTGTTCCTTATACTCTGGATCCCTCCTTATTCTCGAATATGCAGTGTCGAGATTCAGAGCCTGATGCTGTTATGTGTTCTCTTATCCTGATGTCCTTCTGAAAGTTCTCCTCGGTGGGCACCCAAAACCAGGACTTCTCACCCCGGATGCACTGAGGCAGAGAATTCTTTGTCGTGAGAGCCATCCTTTGCATTGCCGTGGGACTGTTAGCGGCACTGCTGACCTCTGCCCGCTAGATTCCAGGGGGGATCTGCCCCCCCCATCGTAACAACCAGAAATTTCTCCCGACGTTGCCAAACGTCCCCTGGGGGGCAGAATTGGCCCCTCTTCTGTCCCAAATCTTTCCTCTTGCAGTGTGGAAAACAGTAACAACAAAAGTGTATTTGTGATTTAAGATTAATTTTCTCCTTAAGTGTGCCGTAGAATTTTCAAATTATAAGGAAAAGGTGAACTTGTTAGTCTCTAACAAAAGGCTATTTAATAGATATTTATGTGTGCCTGTGTGTGTGCATCCACGGGTGTATGTGGTGTGCGTGCCCCTGTGTGTCTGCATGTGTGTACGTGTGTGTGTGTGTGAGAGAGAGAGAGAGAGCCATATTTGTTAGGTCAGGTACTCAGGACTTCTCAGCAAGGACTATAACCAGCCAAGTCCTTTGTCTCGGTGAAGAATTCCATCACTGGGTTTTTGGTGGTTTTTTTGTTTTGTTTTTGTTTTGTTTTGGTTTTTTGCAGACCAAGGGAAGTCACTCAGACTTCAGCTTCTGAGATCATGGCAAGCATGGAGATCAGGTTCCTGCTTTGACAGAAAACAGAACTCCAGAAACAGAAAGCAATTTTCTAATGCAAGGACTTTTTTTGAAAATTCAGGGACATTTAGGCTTTCCTGGGATTAGCTAAATACTGCCATAGATGGTTTTTTTTTTTCATTTCTAGAACAATTAATGTTGGCAAGAGAGCTGTAAGAGGCATATCCTTAAAAGAGAGGCCAAGGCCTTAAATGTAAGCCACCCCTTCCCCACCCCAGCCAATTACCAGTAAAACTAGCATTAATCAGTGAGTTGGAGCGGGGAGGGAGATTTATCTTTGATTCCTACATCTGCCAAGAACTGTTTCTGAATCTAAATAAGTCAATCTACAGCTTTGGTCCTCAGTTTCTCATCTGTAAGGTGGAGATATTAATATCCATCCTATTCTCCTCACAGGGTTTTTTATTTTTTACATTTATTTTTTTTGGTAGGGATAGAATGAGATCATATATTCATACATATATTCATATATCAGGAATCCCATATATATTCAAATATAAGGAAGAACGAGAAGTAGTACTAATCAGCCTAATTAAAGAATGGAGAGATTAAGACTTTTCATCAAAATTTTAAAAAGGAATATATAAAGACTTTTCATCAAAATGAAAAAAAAAATGTAAGCATGTCACTGATTCAGCTGCACGTGCTCACCTGTGTAAGCTGGTGGTTTTACCGGTACGATGCATTAGCACCACCTGGTGGCCAAGATACAAATTGCAGGCATAGTGTTGGAAAAAGCCTCTTGCGTGTCAGACTTCCAGAGTTGGGGCCCGGGTCGGGGTCAGGGCCAGAGGAGGGAACAAGACCGGATACATTCATCTTTTATGTCTGGGAGTAAGGGGAACATAGGGGCAAGACCACTGGGAGGACCAGAGAAGTACAAGCAGAGCAGCAAGAAAACAGGTAAAGTGAAGTGGCAGAAGTCACAAGAGAGAAGTCTGGTGAGTTTGGACATGGTCTTGAAAAAAAGGGTTGATATGAATAGGGAAAGACCATTGCAGGGAGGTGTTGGGGCTTCCATGTGGAAAAAACAGCGGGAAGAAGTTAACGGAAGCAGAAAGTATAGGAGAATTTTATCTGTGATAGTAGCTAATATAATAAAAGGCTGGGGTTTTTGACACTCCGTGGGGTTAGGAATATAATTGCAGAATGATTCATTCCATGCTTTGGGGATTGAAGAGTGGTAAGTAGTGTACCGATGTGGAACCAAAGCTCCTGGAAGGCAGGGGGCTGTGGGAAGCGAGATTAAAGCCCAGAGTGACAGTTTCCTGGGACCCACCTGCTGCACTGGGAGTCTGACTTCCCATCCAGGTGGAGTGAGGAGAATCACATGTTTCCGATGCAAGGAAGGCAAGAGCCGTTGTGAGCCCTAGAAAGTTCGGGGCTGAGCTTTGCAGAGCCCCAGCAGCTGTACCATTGATGTCCTGGAAGGGGCGGGGCCAGAAGTGAGCCTCTGCCATGGAAATTATGTTCAGTTATTTCTTAAAACTTGGGAGGACAGTTTGGAGATGTTTCAGTGACAGTTTGTGCAGATGTCGTAGACGCCCTTCAGAGAGCAGTCAGCAGCTTCCGGGCTGTCAGCTGAGCACCTGGAGGGTGGTTCGCCCATAGAATCCCTGTAACTTGTGTGCGTGGCCCCAGGCTCATTACCTAAGGGCCCCAAGACTGTCTCTCTGTAAAGTAGGCTGGTCAAGGTCACTGGAGAATGATCTCTGATGACTTAGAGAAGAAGCCAGCCACAGTGTTCCCCACGATTTTAGGGCCTACTTAGTGACGGTTTTATTGTGATTAGTAAACATTTGTCTTTTTCATTCTTTTGGTTTTTGGTGTGCCTCATAATCTGAGGTTCTGAAAATGTCTTCCTAATCAGGAGAACAAAACTGCCGTCTGGGGACGGTGCGCGCTGCCTTATGTGCCTGGCCCAGTCCTGTCTCGCCTGTTCCTTCCACGCCACCTTCAAACACCTCCTGTTTCTTTCTTTCTCTCTCTCTCTCTTTTTTTTTTAAAGATTTTATTTATTTATGTGACAGAGAGAGACACAGAGAGAGAGGGAACATAAGCAGAGTGAGTGGGAGAGAGAGAAGCAGGCTTCCCGCTGAGCAGCGAGCCCGATGCGGGGCTCGATCCCAGGACCCTGGGACCGTGACCTGAGCTAAAGGCAGACGCTTAACGACTGAGCCCCCCAGGTGCTCCAAACACCTCCTGTTTCTTGGGATGATGTTAGCCTTTGTGCTTTGGCCGAGCCCTCTCTCCAGGACAGGCAGGAAAGCCCTGGTTCAGGACGTGCAGGTCTCCCCAGTGGCTTTTCCGGGAGGTGGCGAAAGTTCTCACACCTTCCTCTCCTGTCCCACTTGGGGAGAGATGGTGCAGCCCCCGGGGCAAGATAAAGCAGTCCCTACCACAAATACAGCACAACCCTCACCATACTCTCCTTATGTTCAGTGGAGATAAACTTCACTGGGGGCTCAGTATCGAGCCATTTGGCTTCTGGCAGGAGCTTTTAATTGCTAAAATGCAGATTTTTTTTTTTTCCTTGATCAAGAGGGGATTATTCTTGTTATCAGTCTAGAGCATCTTATTTCAAGATGAAAAGCCTTTACGGAATTACAGATGCCAACGTTTGTACAAAGCTTTTTGGCGACTGACAACTCAAAGAGAAAGTATGATTTATTAGCCTGTAATGACCAACCCTGAGCAATAGTCGAGGTCCCACTGATTTGTGAAATTGCTTAACGTGGACTGCCTTTTTATGCCACTCAAGCCCCAGGTGACTCAAATAAATGTGGAGTCTACCTTTTGTGATATGTTATGGGAGAGAGGAAAAGAAAGGGGGCAAGAGGAGAAAGGTGGCTTCTAAAATCCATCTCGGTGGTGCGTTTTACAGTAGTTTGGCTGATAAGCCGGCGGAGGAAAGATTAATAACGAGGCTTTGGCGCTATCAGTACCTGCCTGTCGATTCTCTGTAGCAGGGCTGTCTGTTCAGCATGGAAATTATTGATTAAATAAAAATTGCTATTAGATTGTGATGTGATCCATAATCACAAACAATGGTGGACATTCCTCTTTTAGATCCTCAGCCATGCATCACGTTGTTTCTGTTTTTTCCCTCGCCGTAATTTATATTACACTGACACTTGAGCTCCTTAGGTTTCTCCTTTCTGTTGGCAGGCAGGAAAGCTCGGGCAGGAGCGGCACAGCCTGGCCGGAGGGAGGATGAAAGGGTGGTCGGTGGTCCTGCTTAGGGGTCCGGCTGGTTCCCTCACTGGGCTGCAGCCCCCTTTATGTTTGTTGGTTGGTTTTTCAACTTTGAAAAAAAAAATTGCGATGGAATACACAGAACATGAAATTTACCACTTGGCCAATTTATTTTTTCCAGCTTTATTGAGGTATAATTGATGAATGAAATTGTGTATTTTTTAAGTGTACAAAGTGATGATTTGATATACATATACGTCGTGAGATGATTAACGCCAAGTTAATTAACACATCCATCACCTCACAGTTATCTTTTCTCAGGTATGTGGCGAGAACTCTTAAGATCTATTCTCTTGGCAAATTTCAAGTATGCAATCCGGTATTCTTTTTTTAAAGATTTTATTTATTTATTTGAGAGAGAGAGAATGAGAGAGAGCCCATGAGAGGGGGGAGGGTCAGAGAGAGAAGCAGACTCCCTGCCGAGCAGGGAGCCCGATGCGGGACTCGATCCAGGGACTCCAGGATCATGACCCGAGCCGAAGGCAGTCGCTTAACCAACTGAGCCACCCAGGCGCCCGCAATCCGGTATTCTTAACTATGGTCACAATGCTATACATAGATCATCAAAACTTAATTGTACCCTTTGAAAAGCATCTCCCCATTTCCCCACCCCCAGCCCCTGGCAACCACCAATCTAGTCTCTGTTTCCGTGAGTTTGACTTTTCTTCGTCCTATTTTTGGATTTCACATACCGTATTAGCCCTTTATTTTGTCTTATTTCACTTAGCGTGATACCTTCAAGGTCTATCCATGTTGTCACAAATGGCAAGATGTCTTTCTTTTTTATGGCTGAATAATATTCCATTTTATATATATACACACACGCACAGTTGGCCCTTGAACAACACAGGTTTGAACTTCACAGGTCCGCTGACATTTGGATTTTTTTCAATAAATACTACAAATGTATTTTCTCTTCCTTACAATTTTCTTAACATTTTCTTTTCTCTAGCTTACTTATACATATAACATTAAAAAATATGTGTTAATGGACCATTTGTGTTATCAGTAAGGCTTCTGGTCAACAGTAGGCTATTGGTAGTTAAGTTTTGGGGAGTCAGAGGTTATACGTGGACCTTCAGATGTGCTGGGTGTCAGCACCCCTAACCCCTGTGTTGCTCAAGGGTCAATTATACACATCACATTTTCCTTATCCACTCAGCTGTTGACAGACCCTTAGGTTGTTTCCACGTCTTGGCTATTAGGAATAATATTGTAATGAACGTGGTAATGCAGATGTATCTTCAAGATACTGGTTTTATTCCCTTCGGATGTCTACACAGAGGTGGGATTGCTGGATCCGATGGGAGTTCTCTCTTTAATGTTGTGGGGAACTACTATACTGTTTTCCACAGTGGCTGCACCAATTTGCATCCCCACCAACAGTGCACAAGGGTTCCCTTTTCTCCGTATTCTTGCCAACATGTGTTACCTCTTGTCTTTTCTAGAAGACCTCCTAACAGCTGTGAGATGGTATCCCATTGTGGTTTGGATATGCATTCCCCAATTATTAGTGATGTGAAGCACCTTTTCATGTACCTGCTGACCATTTGTATGTCTTCCTTGGAAAAATGTCTATTCAGATCCTCTGGCCATTTTTAAATTTCATTTTTTTTTTTTCCATTTGAGTTCTCTGGGTTCCTTATTTATTTTGGATATTAACCCCTTATCAGATATGTGGTTTGCAAATATTTTCTCCCATTCTGTAGACTGCCTTTTCATTTTGTTGATTATTTTTATTTTGCTATGCAGGAGTTTTTTAGTTTGATGTAGTCCCGTGTGTTTATTTTTGCTTTTGTTGCCTGTGCTTTCGGTATCAACTCCAAAAAAAATCATTGCCAAGACCCATGTCAAGGAGCCTTTTCTGTATGTTTACTTGGAGGAGTTTTATGGTTTCAGGTCTTTAATCCATGTTGAGTTCATTTTTTTCTATTTCTATGGAAAAGGCCACTGGAATTTTGATAGGGAGTACATTGAGTCTGCAGATCTCTTTGGATACTATGGGTGTTTTAACAATAC
The DNA here is from genome assembly GCF_002201575.2 of Neomonachus schauinslandi. Lineage (NCBI taxonomy): Eukaryota > Metazoa > Chordata > Mammalia > Carnivora > Phocidae > Neomonachus > Neomonachus schauinslandi. The sequence goes on from NC_058414.1 coordinate 11,411,233, forward strand.
TGATTCTTCCGACCCAAGAACATGGACTGCCTCTCCATTTATTCAGACCTTCTTTAATTTATTTCATCCATATCCTATACTTTTCAGTGTACATGTCTTTAGTCTCCTTGGTTTAATTTATTCCTAGATATTTCGTTATTTTTGCTGCTATTGTAAGCTGGATTGCTTTCTTGATTTCTCTTTCAGATAGCTCATCGTTAGTGTATAGAAACGCACCCGATTAGTGTACGTGGATTTTGTATTCTGAAACTTTACTGAGTCCATTTATTCCTTCTCACAGTTTTTCGGTGTGGTGTTTTCCGGGGTTTCTATACATAAGATCATGTAATCTGCAAGCAGAGACAAGATGCCTTTCATTCTTTTTTCTTGCCTAATTGCTGTGGCTCGAACTTCCAGTACTATATGAATAGAAGAGGTGAGACCGGGCATACTCACATTGACCATGTTAATGCTCAGTAAATTGCCATTTAGCACATTCCCAGTTTTGTGCCACCATCACCACTGCGTATTCCTGGACATTTTCATCACTCCAAAAGGAAACTCTACCCACTAAAAGCAGTCACTTTTCTTCCTTCCTCCCTCCTCCACAGCCCCCGAAAACCACTCAGCTGCTTTTTGTCTCTGTGGAATGCTTGCCTATTCTGAACATTTCATAGAAGTGGAATCCAAAATACATGACGTTTTGTGTCTGGCTGTTTTCAAGATTCATCTGTGTACTAGCACATGTCAGCGCTTCATTCCTTTTTATGGCTGAATAGTGTTCCATTTATGACTTTGTGCTTGTCCTTTTATCTGTTGATGAGCATTTGGGTTGTTTCTACTTGCTAGCTGTTGTTTTGTTATGGACATTCATGGATAAGGTTTTGTTTCAACACTCTTTCTACTTCTTTGGGGTATATTTCTAGGAGTGGGATTGCATAGTCATATGGTCATTCTGTGTTTAACTTATTTTAGAAACAACCAAACCTACAGCAGGTTTTTAAGTTGTGTTGTCCAGGTTCTGCCTTCCCGGGTGGTCTCTCCTCTCAGCTCCTTAGCTTCTCTGAAGTACTCACCGTTCGGCCTCACCTGGCACCTCACCGCCTTGCTGCAGCCTTGCCTCGTGTCCTGGGGCTGTGGACCAGACTTGCTCTCGGGGGCTTCTCTATAGAGTGCCCTGTGCCCCTGCCATCCATGGGCTCAACAGGCATCACTCAGCAAAGAGCCCCATACATCCACCACTACTTTTCCCCAAACAGGGTAGGACTGTTTTGGACAAATGCAGAGACTAATATTCAAGGCACTAGGTCAGGTGGGCTTAGACAAATAAAACCGACCAGTGGGTTGACCAAATTTCATTTCCGAATGGTGATTTGGACGAATGGGGTTGCAGCTGATGTTCTGTTCAGTGGAATGAACATAAACCTCTCACGATAGTGACTTTAGGGGTTCCTTGCTGGATGTTACCGTTAGGATCACTTCTAATTGGAGGGTCTTAAAAATGACCTAACTCATTACCTGCCGTGTTTTTTTTTTTAACCAAGTACAGTGAGGTCCAGGAAGGCTAACAAACTTATTTAAGACCACTAAGTTTGTTCACTTACACACCAATCATCTTGTTTTAAATGGCCGTTTGGTGCATACAATGAAGATTTGGTCTTTCGACTTCCTCAGCTATGAAATGTATGCATTTTGCACTCCTACTCCACGCACCTCACCCCTTCCCCCAGGACACACAGTCTCTGCCTCTGTCCCTCTCCTTCTCCATTTCACCCTTGCAAGAGGAAGCATCCTCAGGCTCTTTCTC
>NC_058414.1:11413028-11436232 GCF_002201575.2 Neomonachus schauinslandi
AGGCTCTTTCTCCATTTCACCCTTGCAAGAGGAAGCATCCTCAGGCTTCCTCCCCCGCCCCCACCATATATTTCCCGCAAGTTGACTACCAATGAAAGTAAATATAACTCTTCTTCACAAACCTAAGACCCCCTTATCAAAACAGAGGTGAAAGTCAACGCCCATCGAAGGCTGAACATCTAGACTCAAGATCGGACTCGTGAACTCCCCCAGAACATGCGTGTGTCTTACGCTTTAGAGAAGATGTGTATTACTGATTATATTACGCTCTGGGACGAGGCAACACTTTGGAACCTGAAACTCGGAGCTCTCCACTGTCCCACCGCCCCCGCTGTTGCTTACCAGCACTGCTGCTAGCTGCCGAGAAGCTGAGACAGGACTTCTCTGGGCTGGCAGTTGCTTGCGGGTCCTTGGTGCCTTGCACGGGGCGCGGTATCAGCTACAAAGTGACAACACAGACCGTACATCCAAACTTCCCGGTGGGCGGATCGGGCTAAAGAACATGAGACTCTCAGGAGTGGAAGCCCCTGCAAGAGAGTTGGGGGTCTCTCAAGAAAGCCATGCTGACTGAGCAATCACAACTTAGGTTCATGAAAAATATAGGTCCCAGTGGAATTCTTTGATAAAGTCAGGTTTTTGAATCCTACATACAGAAGCTGGCAAGAAAGTACATACATGGGCCATGGCGGGGTCTGGGGATGCACGTTCCCTTAGAGCCAATGGCTTCCAGGTGACACATGGCAGTGAAAGCCAAACATCATCTTTCCTACTTTGCTCTGCTCTTCTGTGTGTTTGAGTGAGCGTGCACTTGGGACAAGGGCCTGAGCGTGGAGCAGGGATGTGGCCGAGGCCTGTCCTTGGGGATCCCTTTCCAGAACAGGGGCAGCAAGCGAATGAAGAAGAGTGTCTTTCCTACTGAAATGGGAAGTAAGACCCCATGGCCTACAAAGGCAGAATCTCTCAAGCAGATGGGCTTCTCCGGACCCAGAGGGCTGAGGTTCCTGATGCACGAAACCGCCGACCAGTATCAGACAGTTGTGAGCGATCATAAAAGATGGAGGAGGTCCTGGGAGGTGAAGGTGGTGAGTGTCCAAGCAGCAAGAAAGTGAATTCTGAAAATTACAGGTGGAGCATGGTGAGCTGGTTCCAGAAGAAACTATACTTCTATTGTTAAAAGTTTGTCCTCCTATTACAAGATGAAATTATCACTGGGACTCTCAGGCTCCCCGAGAAAAGCATCACTCTGGACCAGGCTTATACTTTCTTTGACAATATTGTTAGACTGGTTGGTCAGGAAAATGCAGTAAGTTGGGACTTCAGCAAAACAACTTGGGCCAAGACAGAAAGTGATGTGTTCAACAGCAGTTAGGAGACGGAGTCGCTGGATGGGTGATAAGGGACAGCTGGACATTGGCTAAGGGAGCTGTTTCTAGAAGCAGTCTGCTGGGCTTGGCCCCCAGCCTTGTTTTACTTAACAATTTGGTGTTTGTTTGTTTCCAGGACGAAGTCATCGAGTGCAATTATCATCAAAGATGTTTACAAGGAATTTTCAAATCCGGTTAATGACTGAAGCAGGGTCCTCAAAGATCTTGAAAAATCAAAATACTGAAATAGCTCCAAGGAGATTAAAAATTATGATAATAACATAAGCCTTTAATTAACTATAAATTCACTTTGACTAGGCACTGAGATTTGCCGCCAAAGCTCGCTAATGGGATTCTCAACTATAGAAATAAAAGTACCTCATATTACAATCATGCTCAAACTGTTTCTGGAAGACACCACTCAGCCCAGAACACTTCTGTGTTCTCAAGACACACCGATTTATCGTCATTAGATTGAGCAGAACAAGGTCCAAACGTGCCTTCTAAGGGTGGTTGCTAGAACCACAGGAGAGTGATCTGGGGTTTTCTGGTGGGCAGAGAGAGCAGGGGCCATGATAACTGCCTTCACACATTTGAGGGTGTGCCGGCTGTCTTGTGGAAGGTGGATCTGACTTGTTCGCAGGATCAGATGGAGGGCCACAGCCTGGAAACTATAGGGAAACAGATCTACATTCAGTGTGAGGAAAACTGATTTGACGGGGCTGGCCACAATGCTGCCCCAGGAGAGAGGCAGTCCCTGAACAGGACAGTCAGGGATTTAAGCTGGACGGTCCTGGGTGTGGGATGTTACAGGTAACTCAGAGCTTCCAGTGTGTTCTGGACTCGAGGAACCTGAGTCCCGCTCAAAGCTGAGAGAAATCCTCTTACTACAGATGTTTCTCGAAACCATTTATGTGCTGTGTTCAGAGGAGGGCAGGTTAGCATTTGGGCTTAACTAAGAATAATTAATAAAATCATCTCCGTTTTCTGTCTGTTCCTAACAGTATTTCCTCTCTACTCCAAGCTTTAACTTCCTTAACGTTTTTTTTTTTCTTATAAAACATATTACTAATGAATAAAATGAACTCAACTGATGCACCACTTGAAAAGTGGACCCCTGAGTTCCTCGGATGACAAACTTGGGATAAGAATTTGAGTGTTGAGAGAACAGAGGCCTTCCTTATTTGCTGGAGCTATATGTAACCCAGAAACCCAAGAGTTTTCTGGAGGGCTTTCTTCATGTTATTTTGTTGTGATTTTCATATATGAAGATTTCCCTTAGAACTTTCTGCACAAATCAGTCTGGTTTACCACGGTCCACACATCTATAAATCACTTATATTTTTTTCCGAGATACTTCCAGATTAAGGTGTTAGTGCTAACCTGATTGACAGGTAAATAATCAAATACTTTTGAATACTAGAAAAGGAATGTTTTCCTCAAAAAATACTTCAGCTCTCTCTCGGGTTCGGGCTGTGGGTATGTGACATACGTCTTTTGCAGCTTAAAGGACATAAAACTGCCTGATGGTTCGGTGTTTGCATCACTTTTTTCCAGACTGCAGTCCTGTGAGTAGTCCCAGCCTCGATTTTGCAATTATTTCACACGTAGTAGAGATTGCAGAATACACTTTCAACCTTCCTGCCCTTCCTCGTTCTCCCTGTTGTGTGGCGGCAAGTGGCTCTTGTGGGCTTCTCCTTTCTCCTTTCTTCTTTCCTGTTTTTGTTTGTTTTGTTTGTTTGTTTGTTTTTTAAGTTTCCTTCCTTAGCTTCACTAGCTTGAGAATTCATTTCAATGCATCATCTGGTGTTCTGGGCTGAGCTAAGACTTCTGGGGTGATGTTGGTCATTTCCTGCTAGGTTACCCGCCCTTCATTTCCCCCTTTCTTTTGTGAATCCTGCATAAGAATGACCGTTTCATGGTGTAAGCCCTAGCAGAGCCCAGAACATCTGGTGGAGGCTCACCTGCCACGTGAGGAACCAGCAGCCCTCTGTCCCCTGAGAAGTGACAAGACAACATCACCCCTCCTACCTGGAGCACGCTCTTATCATCCGAAATTCCTGAAAAAATGTTGAGGAATTGAGAAATGAGTAAAAAGAACCAAATAAAAATGAACTGTCCTTTACCTTAAGGACTGAAAAAGAATTTTAAAATGCACGTAACCTTTGTTTTCCTGGCCACCTCCTTTAGGGGTCTGGTACGTGTCAGTAACGTCTCCTCTGCAGAGTCTGGGGCTGTCTGGTCCACTTGAAGGGAGAGATGTTTCCTTTGGAATAGCACAATCCCAGTGTGGGAATAACCTAACTGTAACCTGGAGTTTTAGTCCCTGTGGAGTCATTTTAGGCCTGCCCCCTAATATCTGCAAAAGTACAGAGGCTCACGTGTTGTTTATTTAAATATTTAGAAGCTGTAAGTCAAGCTAACGAACTGTTAAACACGTTTTTTAAAAGATTTTATTTATTTATTTGACAGAGAGAGCAGGAAAGCACAAGCAGGGGGAGCGGCAGAGGGAGAAGGAGAAGCAGGCTCCCCGTTGAGCAGGGAGCCCGATGCGGGGCTCCATCCCAGGACCCTGGGATCATAACCTGAGCCGAAGGCAGACGCTTAACCAACTGAGCCCCACCCAGGTGCCCTGAACTGTTAAACATTTTATACTTGATCTTGTCTAATATACCTTCAGAAAAGCTGAGAAGGCCAGAGTTACTAGAGAATTCTCGGGCTTCTCGAGTCCTATGCTGGGATGGTGGCCCAGGATGGCCGTGACCTGCCTGCTCCCTTATCCTCCCACTCCCGGCCCTGAGGAGGCGTGGAGACGCGCACCTGCATGTCCTGGCCCCCTTCCCGGCCCCCCAGCGGCGAGTCCTCGGCCCAGGGACACACGTACTTTAGGTGATGGCCTGGTTCGTCTTCAGAAGGAGAAGCCCCAAGAAGCGTCTGTCCAGGCACTGGAAGCACGCCTGGATTCTGTTTGGCCGGAGAGTTCCAGAATCCCGGCATCCAGAATGTGGTCCAGAAGGGAGGCTGGGTGCCAGGCCGCTCTGACTTCTCACCCCTTTGGGGAGGGATGTGGCTGGGAGAGGCCAGGACAAGGCCCTCTGAGGTGGTATCACCCGGAGTGTGTTCCACAGAACAACAGCTGGCTTGCAGACAGCCCTGGTCTACAGTAAGATAAGAAGGCTGTGCCGAATCGAGATCGAAGCACCTGCTTCTCCATCGAGGAAGTCTCGCCTCGGAAATGGATTATGTCCGCAGAATGAGCAGTGTGCTTCGTTGGTTTACCATCAGACCTGAGAGCTTTCTCTTGTCAGTGACCGACACTCGGAGTAGCAAAGGTCTGCTGGGTCTCATACCAGAACTGCTCAGCGACCTTGGCTTCCACGGGTCCCGCAGGTCCTTTTTGGGGTTCTTAACCATGTTACAGGATCTCTTCTGTATTTTCATCTGGATGCCTTGCACATTCCCTTCTTTGCCTGGAAAAACTCTGAAGAGGTAGAGTTCTTGCTGCCCTTCCTGAGTCTTCCCTGGGGAGACTGGGTCATTTGCTCACTGCTCATCAGAGCCCAAAGCAGCATCAGTCTCTGTTCACCCTGAGCCTCGCCCTAGAGCCAGGGTGGAGGGAGCCTGGGAACCTGCATTTCTGACAGGCTCCCGGGTAATCTGTGTGCATGCAGAAGGCTCAGAGCCCTGGCCTTGTGGGCTCTCCGGAGCAGGGCACACCATCAGGGGCTGGAGAGCCCCACTCTGGGTCGTGTGGCTTACTTACAGCTCCCGCCCCTTATTTTGCTTAGAAAATCTCACCTATTTGCTATCTTTGGAGGGGTGACACGTTCAAATGAGACACAGATGGTCAAACAGCTAGGCTCCCAGTGGTGGAAACGTGCCTTCAGTTCGGTTCTCAGAGCGGTAGCATCATTTTGGCTTAGAGGCCGTGCTGAACTTGGGGCTTTGAGAAGGTAGTGATTTGAGTTCTCCATCCCCTCCCCCCACCCACTGTCTCCCTAATTCCCTCCTCCACCCTCCCCTTTCCCCTCCTCAGCTCCCCTCACCAGCTGGAGTCCACCAGCTGACTTTGGACTCGAGACTAGCAATGAGTGAAAGAAGGAAAGAGAAACTGAGCAGCAAACAGGGACGTAGTAAAATAAATGTCCTTTGCCTTTAGCCCCCGCCCTCCCTCCCCACCCTGGGCAGAGGGCTCGTTAGGTCGTGGCAGAGCCAAGGGGGACTTTGAATAATGGACAAAAGGAGGCGCCTGGTGGTATGTGGGCTTTTTCTCCAGGGCTGGATGTCTGCTACTTCCCGGCAACAGTGCAGAGGTCGGCGGTGCCCCCAGCCCGGGCTCCGGGGGAATTTGGAAGTGCCTCTCCTGGGCACACTTGTTGACCCTTAGGCTCCATGGATCCCTGTGTGTTTGTCACAGAAACAAGCAGGGCAGTGCGGGCCCCTGATAGCCCCCTCTCGAAGGGCTTGTTAATACAGTGAATAATCACAGAGGATGATGAGGACTTAGGGCTCCAGCGTTTTATTTTGTTTTCAAAGCTCCTGAGCCTCACTGGAAATCTCCGTTCCACCACACTTCATGAGGTTTTTCAAACCTGTAATTTGGCTCTTGGGATTAAGTGCTTTGTCTGTGCTCATAAAATGCTATAAAGCTCCTGGCCTCTATAGATGCATTTAAACTCAAAGAGTCAGTTGGTTCCAACATGCTGGAAGTTTCTTTCCAAATTTTTTAATTGCAACGCAGTGTAAAATTTAAAAGGGTTTTTGGGGGTAATTAAATGTATGCAATTAATGTAGTGTATAATGGCTCTTCCTGTTAGTTTTCACAGCCCAAATACTGTTTATCTTCCATATCCTTTCCAGCCCCATGGGCCTCTTTTACTATTACTCATACACCAAGGACATGCCCTCCACAGGACCTTTGCACTTGCCATTCCCACTGCTTGGATCTATCTTCCCGTAGAATCCACAGACCTTCCTCCAGGCCTCTGCCCAAGTTCCCATCATATCTGAGAAGTCTCCCCTCACCTGCCTGTGGACATTGACATATGCACACTTGCCATCACTCCCCTTACCCTGCTTTTTAATTTTTCACACATCCCACACTTGAAAACAGTACTTTTTTTCTTAAACATCATATTGTCTGCCTTCCACCACAAAGCTGTGAGCACCAACTTGGAAACTTCTATTCTTTGCCGCACTCCCAGGGCCAAGACTGGCCCGACACATCGTAGGTATTCTGTACATATTGTTGAATGAATGAGGACTGGTTTTCTCCCTATTCCAATGGCTAGAAAACTGTGTGTGTGTGTGTGTGTGTGTGTGTGTGTGTGTGTGTGTGTATGATTTCAGGGTATGAAGAATACTTTTTAAGCAGGTCAAGACTTTTCTACCCACCCATCCATCTCTCTAGCCATCCTTAAAATAGACTTCAAAGTTCTAAAATGAGGGGACTACACCCGCCTCAGCTATAAATGGGGGAAAGTAAGGAGGAATCCCAAAGCAACATGGAAGCATTGACGTTCAGATAACTAAAAAAAACTAAAATTATCCATAATGCCTTTTAAAAAAAACAAAGGCAACTTTTATTAAAATTTTTATAGAGTTTCTCTCTTCTTAACGGTATTTTTTCCAACAGAGAACATACCAAACGCACTGCAATGCCAATTTACATTGTGGATCTTATTTTCCCTGTATGGATACACTGCAATCACCTCATTGTCATTGTTTGACATTTAGGGGTTTCCCCGACTTTTTTTTTTGCACTGACAGAAATAATAAACATCCTTGTGTAAAGTTCTTTGTTCCTATTTTGGATTCTTCTTTTTCAAATATAATCTCTAAAATGAAGGAATTGAGTTAAACAGATGAACTTCAGGATGATTTTGACTCAATTTAAAAGCATATACCACTGGAGGGGTGCCTGGGCAGCTCAGTCGTTAAGCGTCTGCCTTCAGCTCAGGTCATGATCCCAGGGTCCTGGGTTCGAGCCCCGCATCAGGCTCCCTGCTCTGCGGGAAGCCTGCTTCTCCCTCTCCCGCTCCGCCTGCTTGTGTTCCCTCTCTCGCTGTGTCTCTCTCGGTCATATAAATAAATAAAATCTTAAAAAAAAAAAAAGCATATACCACTGGAATTTTGCCTGGGATTTTGTTAAAATCTTAAATTTGAAAGAATATGTATTCTCTAAAATTCAGTTTTCCCACGTAATGGGCATATGTTTTATATCTGAGCTTTTTTTTAAAGATGTTATTTTTAGGTAATCTCTACACCCAACTGGGTCTTGAACTCACAACCCCGACATCAAGAGTCGCACACTTTACCGACTGAGCCAGCCAGATGCCCCTATATGTGAGCTTTCTAACTTAGTATTTCTCTTCTTGCATTTCTCTCCTTGTCCATTCTTAGGTATGAAAATTTGTCCCCACGTTTTTTTTCCCAATTAGCTATTGTTCTTAATAGGAAAGGTGCTGGGTTTTTGTGTTTGCTCATATTTCGTGTGCAGTTAACCTGAATGTTCTTGATGGTCCTTATTGAACACACTCCTGTCATCTGGCAGTAATAATAATTTTGTCTTCTTTCTAATAGAGAGAGATTTTGTTTCTGTCTCATTACATTGGATAGATTTCTTGAAATAGCGTTAGATAATTCTGCTCGTAGCTGTAACCCTTCTTTTGTACCTGGTTTTAATGAAAATGTGTTCAGTCCGTATAATTCATGTAAGATGGGTAATATTTGGACATGTGAATGAAGTGCCCATCTTTCTATTCTAAATTTCTGAGAATGTTATCTCAGAAGATTGTTATGTTAGTTACTTGCTTAACTTCTTGCTACCTGAAGAGCTTGCCATGTGGTATGATACATTTCTTCGTCACCCTAGAATGTGCCAGTCAAGTTATTAGATATGTTACTGGATCAGTTTGTTCTGTTTATAATTTCCATATTTTTATTACTGAGATTTATATCTTTGTTTCTTTTTTGTGCCGCTTTGGTATCCAAGTTATGCCAGACTTTTTTTTTTTAAATATTCAAAGTTATTTCTATCATTTCTGCTTCCACAGTGCTTTCCATAACATAGTAATCTGGTCCTTGAATATTTGAAATAATAGTCCCATAAAACTTCTTGGGTCTAGAGTCTTCTGAGGATAAAATCCTTGAATAACTTTTAAAAGTTCTTATGGCTTGGGGCATATATGGATTTTCAACTTTCCAAGTTAATTTGAGTTATTTTTATTTTTTTCTAGAAAGCCACCCATTTCTTAGAGATTTTCAGTATCGTGTTATCAGGATGTGGTTACTTCAACGCTTTTATAAGTGCCCTCTGTGTGCTTAGTTGTATCACCTTTATTTTATTTGATTTTCTGTCATTCATATTTTCCCCCAGCTGCCTGGGCATGTCCGTGGTTTCTCTTTTTATTTTAATTTTTTCCCCAAAAATGCATTTCTGGAATTAGTTATTAATTCTATTGTGTTGCATTTTAATTTGTGTCTTTTTTAAAATTTTTTTAAAGATTTCATGTATTTATTTGAGAAAGAGTGAGCGAGAGAGAGAGAGAGAGTAGGGGGAGGGGCAGAGACAGAGAGAGAAGCAGACATCCCACTGAGTGGAGAGCCAGAGGACCTGGGACTCGATCCCAGAACCCTGAGATCATGACCTGAGCCAAAGGCAGATGCTTAACCGACTGAACCACCCAGGCACCCCTAAATTTTTTTTCTTTATCATGCTATTCTTGGACTGATTTTTGCTTTCTTCTCATATGACTTCTGGAATGAGATGTTCCTTTTATTTATTTTTTTTAATAACAAATACATTTAAAGACGTCAGCATTTACTTGAATTCACCTTGGTCACCTGGGTGGCTCAGTTGGTTAAGCGACTGCCTTTGGCTGAGGTCATGATCCCAGGGCCCTGGGATCGAGTCCCACATCGGGCTCCTGGCTCAGCGGGGAGTCTGCTTCTCCCTCTGACCCTACCCCTTCTTGTGCTCTCTCTCTCAAATAAATAAATAAAATCTTTAAAAAAAAAAAAAGAAGAGTTTGAATTCACCTTGACTCTGTCTCATAAGTTTTGACAGTCTTTTGATCTTTCAGAATCAAATATTTGAGATTTCATCAACAAATACGTTTGACCTGCTGTTATCAGTCAGGCACCGTTCTGGGTTCTGGACGTGACCAGACTCCAAACTCCAAATTCCTGGACCTCATGGAGCTCTCCTCCCAGTAATAACCCAGCCCCCGATCCTAATACTAGCCAGCCAGTATTTGGTTAACGGCCAGGTCTCCTGTGCCCGGCACTATCCTAACAGCATGTTTTAACTCCTTTAATCCACTCAGTGATGTAATGAGACGGATCGTATTAGCCTCACCTTACAGATGAAGCACCCAAACCAGAGAGAGTTTCAGGCCTTTGTCCCTGGTCACGTTGCCAGTAAGAGAGAGCCGGCCAGCGTCTTCCTAAGGGCTCTAACGAAGACGCTGTGACTTGCGCCCTTGGGCGTGGGATTTTGTATGTTTGTTAGTACATCTAAGCTTGGGTTATTTCATAGTTTTATATATCATAGAGATTTTGGTGTGCAGTCTCTGCTTTTAATGAGGTTATTTTCGTGGCATGCTTATACGTTCATTTCCTTAAACGTTCTGTGGGCAAGTGAAAGTAAACCAAGAGTCCAAGGCAATATTCATTCATTCTGCCTTTCTAATGATGTTATTCCAGATCTGTCTCTACTTATTTCTTTGTCTACTTATTCTATGATATACGGGTACACTGGTGTGTTAAGTCTCATATGGTTATGTTTCTAGCTATATTCCTCATAATTTTAACAGGTTTTGATTTATGTATTTTGATGCTCTGTTATCTGGTAGAGGAACGTGTTGCTTTCTTTAAGGATTATACTTTTATCAAGAAAAAACAACTCGCTTTCCTCCATTTAAATCTTTCTGTCCTAAAGTCTAATTTTTTTAATGTCAAGATTACCATCACTAACAGCCTATCAATTTATTTTTTAACAATTCTCTATAATGTTGTTTCCAGTGACCCCCTCATAAGGTTTATGGTTCCGTTTATAATCATCTGAGGGATTTTGCCTATAGTGGGTCCATTGGAGACATTTATTTTGAATGTGAGTTTTTGTGTGCTTTTTCCATTCTTCATTTGTCTGTGTGTGTGTGTTGCCATGTTTTCCTTATTTTTACCATGGCCAATTTGAAAGTAAATATAATGTCTTAAATATTAGTACATTTGCCAATATGTTTATTAAATACATAAGTAAATGTATGATTTCTAATTACCAAAAAACTGATACCAAAAGTAAACCACATGCACATTGTTTTGCAGAACAAGTAATTTATCATCTTAAAGATTGTTTTCCTCCTCTTTCTTCTCTTGCCGTTATCAATTTAATTAGGACTTATAGACACCATTATTATTAAACAATTATTAATTTTGCCATGTAAGTCACCTGCGTATTGTTGCATATTTTTACTTTTATAACACCTTTTTCACCGATCTCCTACTTTGCTCTTTGTGTCCAGCTGATTTTGGTGCTTTGTCCTCTCATGCAATGGCTTTTCCTGTCTCAGGATTTTATTTTATTTTATTTCTTTTTTGCATCTTTTTGTCAACAGCAAACACTTAAAAAAAATCCGCCTTTCTGCATTAATAACAATTTAAATGAGTCAAATATTTGCAGGAGAAAATTTTATTTTCTCTTAACCCATGTTCTGCAGAAACTAGTTCTGTGGGATACTGACATGTGCAGGTGCCCGGTGAAAAGGTAGAATAAATAAAATACATCCTTTCTTGTCCCAAGACTCACCCATGCCTTTGTGTGCTGAGACTCTTGTGACCCGTCCATAGGGCAGTGTGTGGGCACGGCCCTGACATCTGGGAACCCTCTTTCTGGTTAGGACGTAGCACAACTGTGTTATCTTGTGCTCTCTTCTATGGAAGGATATTTCTGTATTTTGTCTTTTTTTTTTTAACTTCCTAATGATACCAAATATAGCTAGGTCTTTTTATTAAGTTCAGGTGTGGCTTGTCCTAAGAACACTTTGTTTGCTACAATTAGATTTATCCCTACTTTCAGTATTCTACCGTTTTTCTTCTGGGACATCTCTGTGTTCACACGACGCACCTTGATTTGATTTGGTTTGGTTTCTCCGGTTTCCATTGGGCTCCCTGCTGCCCCCACTGCAGATCGCGCTCTGCGGGAGCATGTGTTCAGGGCCCCCTGTTCTCCTCAGCCTTCCACCTGCTTGTTTCTACACTTGATTGGGTTTTTCTGTTGTTTTGTTTTGTTTTTTTTCATGAGGCAGCGTGGCTTCTTTTATCCTGTTTGGGAACAGCAAGTAGATATTTCTAGGGGTTTTTTTTTCTTGATTGTTTTGTAATTCATTATTTAGAGACTCTGTTTTACTCAGACTTCAACAACCTTTGCCCTTTTCCTCAGCAAGAGAATATTCATAGACCTCATGTGACAGCAGATGTTTCTGGAAATGGTCTGTAGGTAAGGTGTGCTGTCAGCGCCCTGAGGTGGTGGTGGATTTCCCATCTCAACCCACAGATCTTGTAGTTTTGGGTTTATTATTTTGTTTTTTTCTGGTTTATTTTTCATTATTTCTAGATTTTTTTCAATCGGAATACATTCGTGTTAAAAAAAAACAAAAAAACCCACGAGTTGTAAAACCTCCTCCTCTTCTTTGTTTCCCAATCCTCAGCATCCTCTACAAGTAACAACTGTTGTTGATTTCTGTATCTTTCTGGAATTCCTTTATGGGGACACAAGCAAACGCAAATACAAGTTCTCATTCTCCTGCATGCTCTCTGCATCTAACCATATAGACAGAGACGTGCACTTGGCTCAGCACAAACCAGTTCCGTGCTCGGCAGGCACTCACCTCTGCAGGGCTGAGGGGGGACATTCCTTCCACTCATCCAGCCTCATTCTTCTGTCCTGGGGCAGCGTGTGGTGGTGTGGCCCCCCGCACCTGGCTCTGGGGTCAGACACAGCCCGCTCCACACCGTGTGCTGCTGACCACCCCCACTTCTCTGACTGTAGCATGCCCTGGGACAGAAAAGACGGTGTTCGCTTACACACTTGCGTGGCATTTTCGTCTTGCCACCAGTTTGGCATCCAGGTGTGTCATCAGTGGTTCCTCTCCAATTGCCTGTGGACCAGTGTGGGTGTTGTCAAGCTCTTGGGGTGAGTGCACGACTGTAACAGGACCTGGGACCACACCTCCCTCAGCAACAGATGGGGGGTGCGATGGTCTTTCCCCGCAGAGTTTGAGGACCACGGGCAAAGACACTTGGAGATACAGTGTTTGACAAACATAAAAGAGAGAGGTTGATGAGGGCGGGAAGAACCACTGGGTGACATGAAAGGACTTGTGGTTTTTATGGGAGAGGGTATTTGCCTAATTTTGTGGCCAGTGCAGTCCCGATACCCAGAGCCAACGGAATGCAGTAAAATCAATCAACATCTTTTTCTGCCTTTTCAAACAAGTCTGCCTCCTGGTTCAGATGTATCCAGGGGGCCACGTGACTTGATTCAAGACCACACCACGTTCGTCAGTAACGGTCAGCCGTGGCCTGTGTTCTCAGTGCTGTTGTTCTGAATGCAACAGTGGAAACAGGTATTCTCTGTCACATCCATGCGGCTCCCATGTTCTTCCAGATGGTTCCATTTGTTTCTTCATAGTTTTTGCCATCTGAAGCTAGACTTTTATTAGTAGTAATGTCTCCAATGCCGTTGTGCCCAATGGAAAGTGAGGAAAATGGCGCACTACCCTCTTTCAGCAAGAAGCTCCACTCATCTGAATAATGTGATTTATACCCAAAGCCAATTTCCAACTTTTTCAAAGAACTCCATACTAAATGTGGCAAACTTTGGATCCTCTTGAACAAGAGTTAAATCCATGTGCTCATGCTCTCCATGGAGGCTGAAAAGCCATATGGGGGGAAATACGGAAAAGTAAATGGACATTGAAATAGATTTGGTTGAAAAAATACTTTTAGGTGGAAAGAAACAAAATAATTGAAGATGTGAGCCCACATTCACCGCAAGCTTTATTTAGCAAAAAAGTGATTTGACTTCTGATGTCTAAAGTTTGACAGATCACTTGGTGAGTCGTGTACAAGGGGAAACATCCATAGCTTGAGCACCAAGTTGACTCCATCACTGCAATTTGTATGGAGCCAATACCATGTTAACACAGTTCCCAACCTCTGCCAATTAAATTAAATACGCTATTGAAATGCCGCAGTTCATGATTCTACTTTCTTGCCAAAAGTAGTGCATTTTGGACTTCATAGGCCAATGAGAGGTTTTAAAAGTTAGAACTGGAATATATTTTGGAGGCATTAAAGAAGGCAAAAATTCTATAAATGATGGCCCATCAATGCTTCTTCTTTACCAATTTGTTTGGCATAACCCATGTCTTGCCGTAGCAAGAAGCAGTTGGGTTGCAGCAAATCTTGGGCATCCTTTGAACAGTTTTTACGGGCCTTCTGGACACCTCAGATAAGATGCAGTGCAAGAGCTATTTTTTTTTAAATATGTATAAAGAAAATACAGCGTTCTCTGTCACATGCTTGGAATTCGAGCCTGTGGTGTGAATACCTTAGAAGAGCTGTCATATATTGATTACTTCAGTTGTCTCCGTTTACTTATAAAATAAATGAAGTCAGCTCTTGGCTCTTCTAACTCCCTAATGACCACTTCCTTCGTTCACCTCCTCTTTCCAAGCATTACCTTAGGACGACCTGGTGGAGCCAGTTTAACGACAACATCTGAAGAAAAAGAATTCCTGATCCTTGCCTCTCGCCAGCAAAACAAACAAACAAAATGGAGTCTCTGTGCAGTAGGCATATAGATGTTCTCGGCCCTGGACCATAAGCTTCCCTGCAAAGTACCGCAAGAAAAATTATCTGTATGAGAGCTGGATCGGGACCATCTTTTTAGTGCATGTGGGTGGGTGAACAGCCTCACGCCACCCACAGTGAAATAAAAGAAAACTGACATGATTGCATCACGTTATGGGTTCCTGTCATTCAGCCCAGCCACCATTTCCTGAGCACCTGCTGTGTGGAGGTCACAAGGAACGCTTGTGGGTGCCCAGATGAAGGAGCCATAGTCCCTCTTCTCTGGAAACAGGCTGGGAAGGCTAACAGCCTTGCTCCTGCACGATAAACCCATCAAGAATGCAGAGTAGAAGTTATCCTTAGGGGAGTTTCAGTGGTCAGGAGAGTTGAGACACGGTTTCCATCCGGCTCTTTCCTTCCTTCCCTCTTTTCTTTGTAAATTTCTGTCTCGTTGTATGTTTCTTCTCCTCGGCTTGTCTACTCATATGCATGCCCGGAGCAGCAGTGGTTCTGAGAGGCCGTGATCTGGAACGATCATTGGCTCTGCCAGGAATAGTCAACAGCCTCCACTTCAATAAAATGTGAACATTGACAACCCCCCCCGTCACAGGCAAGCCCAGTGGAAGTAAAGAACGTCAGCTGCACAGCTGGCCAAGTCCAGCCACCACGTAGCAGCTTTTAAGGATGTTGTAAAATTTCTTCCATAAATAATGTTAAGGGGGAAAAAAATAAAAGGTGAACTTCTCAGAATGTCAGGTTTCTTTACCAGCCTTCCAACCTGTAAGGCAAGGATGCAGTTCTTCCCTGAGAGATGGCATCTTAGATTTAGATTATATTGTGTATGGAAACATCAGAGGGAAGAAAAACCCAAACCTCTGTTAGGAAAAAAAAAAAAATCTTTTTATATAGCCATAAAAGGGAAATGGCTAACTCCCACACCACTCTCAGCTGAGATGAAGAGAGTGTGTCTGCCGGCAGCTTTCCAATATGAAGAAATAAAAATCCCAGTCCTTCTGCCCATGGTTTCATGGCCCCGTGGCCTTGCCTAGGAAATCAAGGAAGACTTGTAAAACACTGCATTCACAGAGCTCAAAGTTTCACTTTACCACCCTTGCCACATACAGACGCATCGGCTCAAATCGGAACAAGATGTGATCTTACTGAGAAAGAATCCTTACAATATCACGTTACCTCCCCCTGGAAATTCCCCCAAGCACGTATAAAATCCCAAAGACCTAAAGTAGAACACCGAAGAAAGGCTCTCAGGCCTCAAAAGCAAGCTGCATTGACTTTCCTTGTATCATATTATATACACATATTACAATTATGTCAGCGATTAAAAGCATTGTCATGCTGCATTATGAACTGTTCTTATGTTTGGGATTAGATAACTCTCCTCCATACCCCCACGGGTTCCTTTTATGTCCTAAGGGCAAATCCTTTCTCTTGGGTCAGGAATGTAATAAGGTAGGTTTTCCTCTCTCTGGGATATTGTGTCTGTCTCACTGTGTTTAAATTGATGCAGAAAGCTCTTCAGAGCAAAATACAGTATTTTCTTTGTATATGAGCCAGCAGTTGACTAACCCACAGGGAATTCTCTGTGTTGAGCATTTTAAAGGTACAAGTTGGGTATGTTTGAACTGCTGAAGCTCAGTGAAAGCCACTGGGAGAGTGGATTGGCCATGGCTCTGAGAAGAGATGGCTTCTCTCTCACGTGGTCTTGGGGAAAAAAAATCACTATTCTAACCAATAATTTTTTAATGATAAATTAAGTCAGGAAAATTACCCAGCTCATTTTAATAATAATGGTTCAAGACAGGAATAAAGAGGAATTACAGTTTGTGTAAATGTAGGTTACATATAATTTAAAGGCATTTAGCTACCAAAAAAATGAGTTCCCTAAAAATAGCAGTTTTCTCCCCATCAGATGTATGAATTATTAACACATCCCTCCTGGGAGTTGAACCACAGTCCCTGGTATCCAAAACCAGCAAATTTGCCATTTGAAGTAAAGGGCAATTTCTCTTTGATTTTCTCTCTCCTTCCAGACCACCAGTTGCCAGAGGTCAAGGCCATTTCCAACCAAGGATAACTTATTTAACCCTCGTAATGTTGGTTATTGGTTTTCATAGTACCCCAGAGTCTAGGATCTTGGAATTCATACCGAATCTAAGCAGTATAGTGTGTGTATGTGTGTGTGCACAATGCGTATGTTTCCTTCCTTCCCTCCCTCCTTCCTTCCTTCCTTCCTTCCTTCCTTCCTTCCTTCCTTCCTTCCCTCCTTCCTTCCCTTTGTGTGCAGTCTCATGCGTTCAGATTAAATAAAAATCATGCTATAGCTACAATGAAGCATACATCTCCACCCTCTCTTGACAGTGCACTTTTTATAGCATTTAATTAAAAAAAAAACTCCCCTTCTGGTGAACCCTTTGGCTATTTCTGACAGATGACTCTTTCTTGACCTTGAGTTTACCGCTGTTTCTTCTCAGTCCCATCTATGTGTGGGTGAAAAGTTTTGCACTGGATTCTGTTCCGATCTCTTCCACAAACTTGTGGTGCACTAGTAGGTAAGTTTCTGAACCTCTCTGAGCATCAGGAACATCCTCCTGTAGGAGATAAAGGATAAGAGAGGAGTAACCACATGGAAAGACATGGGTCAAGCAGGCCCAGCACAGAAGTGGGCATTAGCAAGGGAGCAGTGCACACAGCCTGCCTGCCCCATCCCTAGAAACAGAGGGCAGGAGAAGACAAAGCAAGAATGATCATAACGCTGGTCCTCACCTTCCCATGGCCTTGTACAGTGGATTTATATCGGTTCATGGGAAGGACCTCGAAGAGGATAGCCTGGAGCCCCAGCGCCCTACGTGACTCTTAAAACATTCTGGTGATACTCATTGTTGTGCTTGAGTTACCTGAAAAATGAAATGCATAGAAGTCACTTTGCAGGTAATTTAGATAAGATGACAAATAGTATGCTTTTACTTTAAATACCCAGGTGACAAAATGTGGACCAAACATTGAGATTCAATTAGCTTCATTCAGTCTCTGGGTTTTTCTGGCAAATGCATTCACTATTTTCTCCCTACAGAGTGTTAAAATTCATAACCTTTTAACCCATTTCTGCACTCTTATAATCACACTGTATTCATATTCTGTTCCTATGCAATGTGGAGACAATTATGAAAGCCACCTATATGTTGAAGGCATACGCTTGAAGTCTCAAATGAAACTTTTTAAAAGTTGCACAATTACACAATATATACTGGCCATGTTTTCCTAGGAAAATGTGCTTAGGAAAATATGTTTTATAGAATCAAGCCCCCAAATTAAAAGCATATTTTTAGGAATAAATTAGCTCTTCTTGAGAAGTGAAATTTTTACTTTGCTAGGGAGGTAAAAGGCAAAACAAAAACAAATCAAAATGCAGGAATGGCTCAAATTCAAGGAAAGTCACCTCCCCCAAGAGTGATTTCTCCATGGAAAGGATGGTGCTCAGCACTAGGTGGGCTGGCTTCCCCCTTCTCTTTTGGAAGGGCCACAGATCATTTCACACACACACACACACAAACACACACACACGTGCGTTTTTTTAGTTGCAAGTTTAAATCTGTGTTTTCCTTATTTATGTCTCTGGTTGAAACAATGTATGAGCAACCTTACTTCCTCGTTGCTATCTCTTCCAACACTTTCGTCATGGTACAGGCAAGATTTCCATGACCTTAATGAGATTTGCACAAGCAGATTAAAGATGAAATCTGCCCTTCGGTCTTCTATTACTTAACAGCGGGGCATTAGGAAGAAATCTCTGGATAAACTCTTGACAAAAACAATAGCCAGGGGCAGAATTCCAGTGTATAGCCTGATCACAAGGGTAACTTGGCCTTTTTTCTCTCCATCTGAAGCATTATTAAACTATTTTCAAGAGAAACCTATCGTAAAACCTAAAATTATGTGCTTTCCACGGCCAGTGGAACGAACATTCACAGGAAGGCTTAGCACTTAGACGCCAGAACTCTCACCCCAGACCTGTATCAACATGGCGATGGTGGGCAAAAATAAATTTTAGAATCCCTTTTCACTGATAATGTATGGGAAGCAACTCAGATAACTGAATTATGTCACTACTAGCTCAAAACCTCAAACTACAGTCACAGTAAAAAAGGGCTGTTTGGTGGACCCTGAAGGCATATGAGAGGCTGAGGTTTATCAGATTGCTGAGAGTAGAGCAATCACAGGAAATTGCTTCTGTTTCCTGGGGCTTCTGGTTCTCAAAGCACAAACCGACAGCGGCGGACTGGGGGTAATGCTGAGACCTGGGCCCACCTCAATGCTCAGCATGGTATTTCCAGTAACAAATGCCTCCAGCAAATATTTATTGAGCATTTACTATATGCTGGGCACTGTTTCAGGCACTTGGAATACATCAGTGAGCGAAATCAATAAAAATCTCTGCCTGTGCGGAATTTACATTCTCATGGGGAGGCAGGCAATAAATCAGGAACGGTCTGTACATAGAGGAGAGTGTGTTCAAGGTGATGAGGGCCATGGGGAAAAGGGAGCGGCAGGGCCAGGGGGTGGAGAGTTCAGGGGTGAGGAGGTTGTACTATAAATGGGGTGATCAGTCTCATTAAGGAGGTGACACTGGAAGGAGGACTTGAAGGAAGTCCAATAATCTTGGCGTAGTGACCCCATCCCAGAGGACAGCCAGGTGTCTCCTCCTGCATGTCCAGGTTGCTCAGCCTCTGGGGTGGCCTTTGCCTTCACGGCGTTGGCTCTGCAGGGACCAGGTGGCGGGTGTCCCCACCCGCACCCTGCCACGCCTGGTCTCCGTGGTCCTTGGGTGCCCCCTGCTTCCATCCCATCTTGCTGGGCACTCAGGTGTTGGTGACCGGACCACAAGATGTGGGGAGCCGTCTTTGCTTCCAGCCCTGCAGGTCCCAGGGTTCTTCCAGATACACCCCTGCGCCCCAGACCCAGCCACTGCGTGCCGTCTGCTCTGTCTCTCCTCCGCTTCCTCATTTCCCTCCCTGTCTCTCAAACACCAGTTTCCCATCATCATCCCCAGCGGCTCCCCTTCCTCCTCCATGCAGTCTCCATAGCTTGGGCTTTTCAAATTGGGCTTTGCAAAGTCCTTAAAGTTCTGTGTGTGGGGCTCACCAAAGAGAATACAGGGGTAGGGAAGGGGACGGCCCTCCTCCTTCAGCTACAACCTCTCCTAGATCCCTAATTCTTCAGACATGTCTTCTCTGTTGTTTCTCCTTATGGAGATGTCCTGGGGGCACTTCCAAAATGCCGTGTCCCAAACAGACACCCAGTCTCACAAATTCTCTCTGAATCTTTCAAGCCAGAAGCTTCCGTATCACCTATTACTCTCTGATTCACCGTCCACAAACTATCCCAAATTGTCTCTCAATCTAGCCCTTTCTCTCCATCGTCTTCTTGGTTGCCGGGGGTATAATGTAGGTTCCTTCGAGCATTCAGCACCCCTCGTGGTTTCGCTGCAGCCAAGGTACTACGGCAAGGCGCCCTCCCTGCTCCCTCGTTCACCCCTCCTGTAGTGTGTAAGTATGCACACGCACCCTCACCCTCACCCCACACTGGGTGGCATTTGCCCACACACCGTGTTTTTCCTTGACCCTGGACCTCTGTAGCTCTAATCCCTCCTCTAGGATACACTGTTCTCTGGGTCAGGTTCCCTCTCTTTATTCTGGATTCAACTCATGTACCTGCTTGTGAAGCCTTCCCTGACTTCCTCTGTCCCCTATCCCATTTTCTTTAAACTACTTGTTTCCCATTCACCCAGTTTAAAATAGCATCTTCGGGGCGCCTGGGTGCTTCAGTGGGTTAAATGTCTGCCTTTAGCTCAGGTCATGACCTCAGGGTCCTGGGATCGAGCCCCACGTTGGGCTCCCTGCTCAGCGGGGAGTCTGCTTCTCCCTCTCCCTCTGCTGCTCCTTGCTTGTGCGTTCTCTGTCTCTCTAATGAATAAATAAAAAATCTTTAAAAAAATAAGTAAATAAAATGGTAAAATATCATCTTCTCAGACACAGTGCCCATGCCTTACTCACATTCCTTTTGCCCCCAAAATACAAATGAATGAATTCCTATATCCTAATGTCTGGGCCAATGTTTTTTGTTTGTTTGTTTGGTTTCTATAAACTCTATGCCTTGATACTAACTTGGTAAAGAAAACTGTCATCTACATGTGGACTAATTCGTGTGTGCCCATGTTGTATAGGATATTTTATTCTGATATTCTTACATGTGCCGGCAATCAGGGATGAAGGTGTTTTGAAGGGGGACTTCAACTTCAGTTCGTTGAAAAGCAGCAGGATAGTTCCACACGTTGAAAAGCTTGCTAAAATGGGGATGTCCTGGGGCTTCTTCTCTGTTCTGTTTTGGGGAGATAAACCCAGGAAAGCCCTGGGCACTGGCTACTAGCTTTCTTGTGACATGGAACCATGAGGGAGGAAGAAAGTCATGCATTTTGGGGGGTAGCTTGCTTTTTTCATTGCAGAGGTGTCCATGAGGTGAAAGCTGATTTTTAAACAGTACCCCTTTCTGCATTCCTACAGCCAATCTTGGACGACATCCAGTGGACATGTCTTACTCAGTCTTGCCTCTTCAGAGTTTAGCACAGTAACTGTGATACCATAAATAAGCATTGAGTTAATAGTGAATGAATGAGTCAGCTCAGCGGGGACATGTGGGCAGATTTCCAAGTGGATAATTTTGCCTGCTTGCCTGCCTTCTTCCTTTCTTCCAGTAGCTCTTGAGATTTGACTGGGTTTGCATCATTAGCGGCCCTGGACCCTTCTTTACACACGTACACACACACTCACCTCACCTCCTTTTGACTCTGAAGGAAGACTCCTAGCGGTTTCCAGGCAGGAACCTCCCCTAGCCCTAATGGGCAGAAACCCTTGGTGATGAGGATTGGTCTGGGCTAGCATCAGCGTAACTCTGCTACCTCGTATCTTCAAAGGGTCCCGGGAAAAAGACTCTTGACTTTTCTCCAAAATAAAATAAGTTATTTTCTCCAAATAAATTTCTCCAAAAATAAACTATCATTTGAAATTCAGATACATTTTATTTTATCTGTTATTATTTTAACAAGTATTTTAGTCATCAGAATTATGATTTAAAAACTTGTAAGACCGTACACGAGCTTAAAGCGTGATTGTTGTGATGTTCTGGATCAGCCTTTGGGAGTATAGAGGGAGTGAGGTCACTTTTATAAAGGGCGGTGAAGACAGACAGAGCCCACCCATTCAAGTCGGATCACATCTGTCACTCATCTCTGTTTATGCTGCTCTTGAATTTCAAATTTTCTCATAACCACATTGTATATTCAGGCTCTTTACAAAGAGCGGGGTCTATATGCTCAGGCTCCATGGGGATTGCCAAGATCATAAAAATTAAGGAATAATTAAAGGCTAAAATTCTGTATACTTCTAGATAATGGAACTCTTAATATCTGTCATCTCAAACAGGAAACCTTTGCATCTACCTTTGCATTCAGGGAGACTTTAAAATTGAATCGGGGGTGTGTGTGTGCGTGTGTGTGTGCAAGCATTTGTCACCTTAAAATTAGGAGTGCAAGGGGTCCTGTTATAATTGTATTTATATTGTTGTACCAAGCCAACCTACCTTTTAAAGTTTTATCACAAAAGAAAGAATTGTTTTGACAATAGGTTGAAGAGTATAGCTGCTCTGTAAATACTAGCAGGAATTATTATTCTACAGAGAAACTACCCATTAACTTTCTTTTCTCTTCATGACAGAAATCCAAGCCCACAAGGTGGGAAGATTTTAATCCTCTAGGACACAGTTTGGCTTCTGAAATCTTTAATTTGGTGATCTGTGCCCTTGCTGTGGATGGTAATGCTTTCCAGATATCCTGGATTCGTAGAAATGATCCATTCCTATGAGTGACTAATTCATCCGGGTTTGGGGAGAGGTTGCATTTTGTGGCCGCCTATGCTGGACCCTCCGGCCTTGCTCTTGTTCCCATTCGAAGCCAGTTGAGGAGCAGGGAAGCCTGGCTCTCACTGTGTCTTTGGGCCTAGTGGCGTGATCAGAAACCTTGGTGCTCGCTGTATGTGGTGGATGGGCTCATTGCAAAAAGACGAAAAAGAAAATGTTTTGGAGTGTTCTGGAGATTTCGTTTTCCAAACTATTTCATCCTGTGATTACACAACTAAGATTATCTTGCCACTCTGCAGTTAGCATGCTTCTTATTTCCAGAACGGATGCTATGAAATCCTTACTTGCTTAACTCTCTGTATCTTTGTTTTTGGTAACTAGGCCCCCAGTCCTTTTACTTAAGAAGAGTTTGTGTTTTTATTGTTATTTTGACTGAAACAAAAGTTGGTATGTTTAAGAATAAGATAAAATGGTGAGCCCAGTAATTTGTAGAAAGGATGTAAACAGTCTTAGATTGCTTGGAGGATGTGATGAAGCCACTTTACCTCTCTTTTTAAAATCTCAGTGGGATGTAAATGCTGACGCTTCCAGAAAAGAAGTTCGCAGTTTTTTTGTTTTTTAAACAAAACATACCTTTATTAAACTGTAAGAGAACCTTATTAAAAGAGAAGAGTTACAATGATGTTTTGTAAAATAATTTAGAAGTCAGAGAACAAAACTGAAAGAGAAAGAGAACTTTTACACTTCTTACAAGGAATGAGAGGCCTTTAACCCACTTTCAAGAATGAGGATGTTTTCTTTTTACAGAACTAGTATAAGGAAATTAATCCATATAATGGTTGCATTTTGCTTTTTTAAAATTCTTCTCAAAAACTAAAATTTCCTGATGTTTGAGGTCATCTTAACATTAGGTCAGCATATTGTTCCTGTGTGTATATGATTTGGAAAGAGTACCACATGCACTTTTGGAGGGGGAGGTGTTACAGGCTAGGTCAATTCTGCCACAAGCTAGGGGCGCCTGGGTGGCTCAGTCGTTTAGGCATCTGCCTTCGACTCATG